>NC_134354.1:559322637-559602637 GCF_048569485.1 Anomaloglossus baeobatrachus | reverse complement strand
GTCCCAGCTTTCTAAGAGTGCTTGCAGGGATCACGATCCCTACGCATCCCCAGGCTCTCTCTGCCCAGGAACGACCGGGAGACCCAGAGTCTCCCTTCAAGTACCCTCGCCTTGAGGTTTAGACCATCATCATCACTTTTCGCTACTAGGGTAGCTGAGCTACAGGAAGGAGTCCTCCCAGACCCGGCCCGGTCCATCACTCCTCAGGCACGGTATTCGAGCCGTTCAAGGGTTGCTACTCCTCACGCAGGAGCAGTTTCCCTCCTGGCATAGGGTCCTGCGGCTCTTTGCCTCCCGCTCCCGTTTTTTCCCTTCGGTTTTTTGCTATGCGAGTCCTCGACAGCCTGTGGCGGTGTTAGCGTTGGTGCACATACCAGATTTCATCCCGGACTCTCCAACGGAACACACTGAAGAGCGGGGACAGGAAGGCTCCGTCTTCGAGGGTGACCGGCCAATTTCCTCCTAGATGACCAATCTTCCCAATCATCCCTGGGAAGATTCCCTTTCCTCCTCTGGAGCTTGTTATCAACCGTCACCAGTCTCCCGTACTAGAGTATGCTACCACACCATTCCTCGGCACGGTCCCGAGGGACACCCCTGGAGTGTCGTCTCCCCTTCAGCATTCCGGACTCGGAGCCATTCGGTTAGCCCGGTTACAATTTCTTCTCTGGGTTGTATTGTCCAGTCAGGTTC
The DNA here is from genome assembly GCF_048569485.1 of Anomaloglossus baeobatrachus. NCBI lineage: Eukaryota > Metazoa > Chordata > Amphibia > Anura > Aromobatidae > Anomaloglossus > Anomaloglossus baeobatrachus. The sequence continues at coordinate 559,601,944 of NC_134354.1, read as the reverse complement.
CAGTCGGACCATGCCACAGCAGTGATGCGCATCTTCCACCAGGAAGACGCAAAGAGCTTCATGGCAAGTGAAGAGGCCAAGAGGTTCTTGCTCTGGGACGGGCTCTTTCATTCGCTAATCCCGGCAGCACATCCCGAGCGTGGACGTTTCGGCGGCCGATTTCCGCGGTACGTTAGGTCTCGCGTAGGTAAAGGACTCCAACAGGGATATCAACAGCCAGATCTCTGGCGAAGGAAGACCTACAGTCGTGACTTTTTGGCCTTCCGATCCAACTCTCAAGTCCATGGTGCGTCGAGTACGCCACCTGCTCTGGACTAGAGGACGACGCCCAAGCCCGGTCGTGTTGCCTGTTCAGGCTCTCGTGCATCTTCCCGCTGCGTTCCATGTTCTCGAGGGTTCTCAAGAAGGACCTAGGCAGGCGATAGCTCGGGAGTGGCCCAGGCGAGCATAGCTTCGCATAACTTACTCATCTCCTCGCAGATGCCCCGTGGCTCCTTCCAGACCGCCAGATTCTTCCGTGTCGGGGCCCCTCTAGTCTACCAGGACTCAGGAGTCCCAGGTTCCATGGCCTCACCAGTGGATCCCGGGTGCTGGCTCGGTCAGGTCTGTGAACAAGATGATGGCAGACATTGAGGACGGCATGGAATCCAGTTCCCTCGAAGATTTATTTCCACGTGGAAAGAGCTCCCCCGGTGGTGTGAGGACCGCATCTTCAGAGACTTTTCACTTTCCGTCAATCAGGGCCTTCGCTCAGAGAAACGTCCATCTGGCTCGGCGTTTTTCATCGTTCACTAGAAAAGTGGGACCATAATCCAGTGATGAGTTTGCTCAAGGTACCCCTTTTTTCCCTGCTCCCACCTGTTTTGATAGGTGGGCTCCTTGTGGCCATCTGTTGGTTATCGACGGCATCAGGGCGGACAGCCCTCTCGTAGTCTTTTCTCCCCCTTTTTCCGCTCCGCCAGCAGGATAAGGGGGGGGTTCCAGCCAGAACCCTTCGTTTCTGTCCGAGACACCTCGGCTTTCCTTCCAGAAGAGGTCTTTAGGTTTCGTTTTTGTCGGTTCTAGGCTCCCCTCTCAGCCTGAAAGAGGCATAGTTCGTTCTAGGGCTGGTACGAGCCCTCAGTCTTTCGTGTCGGCAGGACACCATTTTTTTTTGTCGGTTACACCGACTGTCAGTCCATCCTTCCGCCCTTTCCCAAGCAGCATAGGCCGGCGCAAAGGGCCTGAATATCACATGGATCCTTTCCTCCATATGTGAAGACTATCGCATGAAGGTCGGACTTCCGCCGCGGTCTACCGAGCAAGGGGCACCCTTGCACGATTGGGCTCCGGACGTCGGTCAACCAGGTCCTCTGGTCCACCACCCGATCTAGTCGGCGTACCTTTGCTAGTTTCTAACAGGTTCGCACTCAACCTTCGGCAGAGGCCAGTCTTGGTGCAAGGTTTGCGGGTGGCAGTGGCACACCTGTAACAACGTAGGCGCTTGTAGGTCCGGGTCAGCCCGGCAAGGGGAAGCGACTTCCTTCCTATCTCCGGTGATGGTTTTCTTCCCACCCAGGGACTGCTTTTGGACGTCCCATGGTCCTGTGTCCCCCAATGAAACGACAGAGAAAGTAGGATTTTTGTGTACTCACCGTAAAATCTCTTTCTCTTAGTCTTCATTGGGGGACACAGCACCCACCCTGCTTGTGTTTTTCGTTATATATGACATGCCTGTTTCCCCAGTGCCCACATTCCCAGGTCACTGGTCACACGACTGTTCGTCATAGTTTTTTACCTTGTTTTTATCCAGGATTGTTTGGCTCTCCTCCTACTGCTTGTGCACTAAACTGATTGAGCCCGCCTCCGGCTCAGGGGTTATACTGCTGGGGAGGAGCTAACTTTTTCTGTTTACTTAGTGTCAGCCTCCTAGTGACAGCAGCATAACCCATGGTCCTGTGTCCCCCAATGAAGACTAAGAGAAAGAGATTTTACGGTGAGTACACAAAAATCCTACTATATATATATATATATATGTGTATATATATATATATATATTTTGTGTGTGTGTGTATATATATATATATATGTATGTGTGTGTGTGTGTGTGTGTGTGTGTGTGTGTGTGTGTGTGTGTATATATATGTGTATATATATATTTTGTATATATATATATATATATATATATATATATATATATATATATATATATATATATATATATATATATATATTTATATATATATATATATATATATATATATATATATATATATACAAAATATATATATATATATATATACACACACACACATACACATATATATATATATATATATATATATATATATATATGTGTATGTGTGTGTGTGTATATATATATATATATATATATATATTTTGTATATATATATATATATAATGTATATGTGTATATATATATATTTTGTATATATTTTCTCTGTTCAGCCGGGTTGTTTACTTTTGGCTATATACCCTCAGTGATCACTCTCCTAGGAGACAACAGCATGTCGTCCACAAGGAGCAAGGGCGCTAAGGCAAAGGGTTTTTTTGCAACCTGTACCTCTTGTGGGGCTATGTTACCTGCGGGTTCCACCTACCCTCACTGTGAGCAATGCTCGACCCCTGTTGCACTTGCTCAGCCGGAGCCTCGGTCACTAGTGGGCCCCTCGGATCAGGCAGACCCTCCTGCTTCCACTGTCCAGGCGGCAGGGACAGAGTTTGCAGTTTTTGCTGAGAAACTCTGAGTCGCTTTCACAATCCATGGCTCAGTCTATGGACAAATGGTCTGCCAAGCTACTAGAAGCCTTGCAATCCAGACCAGTCCTTACACAGGCCCCGGGCACTGTTAGATCATCGCCTCCAGGCCCCTCTCGGTCTGCGCCGCAGCGTGCTCCTGGGGTGGCCCCTAGGTCTCACGTGGAGGACTCCTGCACGGACCACAGTCCCAGACCGGCTAAGCGGACTCGCTGGGAATCTTCCCCGACTTCCTCACGCTGCTCGGGGTCTCAGCTTGAGGACTCTGGAGGAAGAGGCGGACGTCGCAGCTCAGGGCTCTGACCCTGACGTTGCCCTCAATCTTGATACACCTGAGGGGGACGCCTTAGTAAATGATCTTATATCGTCCATCAACCAGGTGCTAGATCTTTCTCCCCCACCTCCACCTATAGAGGAGTCGGCTTCGCAGCAGGAGAAACACCAGTTTAGGTTTCCCAAACGTACACGGAGTGCGTTTTTCGATCACTCCAACTTCAGAGATGCTGTCCAGAAGCACAGAGCATTTCCGGACAAGCGCTTTACTACGCGCCTTAATGACACACGTTACCCCTTCCCCTCTGACGTAGTTAAGGGTTGGGCTCAATGTCCCAAGGTGGATCCTACAGTCTCTAGACTGGCGGCTAGATCTGTAGTATCAGTTGCAGATGGCTCATCGCTCAAGGATGCCACTGACAGGCAGATAGAGCTCCTGGTGAAATCCATCTATGAAGCCACAGGCGCGTCTTTTGCCCCGGCCTTTGCAGCCGTGTGGGCACTCCAAGCTATCTCAGCTTGTCTGTCTGAGATTAATGCGGTCACACGTACCTCTGCTCCGCAAGTTGCGTCTTTGACTTCTCAGGCGTCGGCTTTTTTCGTCCTACGCCATGAACGCCGTCCTGGACTCTGCTAGCCGTACAGCGGTAGCATCCGCTAATTCGGTGGCAGTCCGCAGGGCCATGTGGCTACGCGAATGGAAGGCAGACTCTGCTTCCAAGAAGTTCTTAACCGGTTTGCCGTTTTCTGGCGACCGATTGTTTGGCGAACGATTGGATGAAATTATTAAGGAATCCAAGGGAAAGGACTCGTCCTTACCCCAGTCCAAACCGAAGAGACCTCAGCAACGGAAAATACAACCGAGGTTTCGGTCCTTTCGGCCCTCAGCCAAGTCCCAATCCTCCTCGTCCAACAGTCCAGAGAAAGGCCAGAGGAACTCCTATGCGTGGCGGTCTAAGTCACGCCCCCAAAAAACTGCCGGAGGCACTGCCTCCAAGGCGGCCTCCTCATGACTTTCGGCCTCCCCGAACCGCATCCTCGGTCGGTGGCAGGCTCTCCTGCTTTTGCGACGCCTGGTGGCCACATGTCCAAGACCGATGGGTGAGAGACATTCTGTCTCACGGTTACAGGATAGAGTTCAGCTCTCGTCCTCCGACTCGTTTCTTCAGAACATCTCCGCCCCCATCTCGGGCCGGCGCACTTTTTCAGGCTGTGGGCGTTCTGAAGACAGAAGGAGTGGTGATTCCCGTTCCCCCTCAGGAACATGGTCACGGCCTCTACTCCAACTTGTTCGTGGTGCCAAAGAAGGACGGATCATTCCGTCCCGTTCTGGACCTCAAACTGCTCAACAGGCATGTGAGCACCAGAAGGTTTCGGATGGAATCTCTCCGCTCGGTCATCGCTTCGATGTCACAAGGAGACTTCCTAGCATCAATCGACATCAAGGAGGCTTATCTCCATGTGCCGATCGCACCCGAACATCAACGCTTCCTGCGTTTCGCCATCGGGGACGAACAGACGCGAGCCTGTCAGGGTGGGGAGCGGTTTTTCTCCACCACAGGGCTCAGGGAACCTGGACTCCGATAGAGTCTTCCCTTCAGATCAATGTTCTGGAGATAAGGGCAGTGTATCTAGCCCTAAAGGCGTTCCATCGGTGGCTGGAGGGCAGGCATATCCGCATACAGTCGGACGACGCCACGGCGGTCGCGTACATCAACCACCAGGGCGGCACGCGCAGCCGTCAAGCCTTCCAGGAAGTCCGGCGGATTCTGCTGTGGGCGGAAGCCACAGCCTCCACCATCTCCGCAGTTCACATCCCGGGCGTAGAAAACTGGGAAGCAGATTTTCTCAGTCGTCAGGGCATGGATGCGGGGGAATGGTCTCTTCACCCAGACGTGTTTCGAGAGATCTGTCGCCGCTGGGGAACGCCGGACGTCGATCTCATGGCGTCACGGCACAACAACAAGGTCCCGGGCTTCATGGCACGGTCTCAAGATCACAGAGCTCTGCCGGCGGACTCGTTAGTTCAGGATTGGTCGCAGTTTCGACTCCCTTATGGGTTTCCTCCTCTGGCGATGTTGCCCAGAGTGTTACGCAAGATCAGATCCGACTGTCGTCGCGCCATTCTCGTCGCTCCAGATTGGCCGAGGCGGTCGTGGTACCCGGATCTGTGGCATCTCACGGTGGGTCAGCCGTGGGCGCTTCCAGACCGCACAGACCTGCTGTCACAAGGGCCGTTTTTCCATCTGAATTCTGCGGCCCTCAACCTGACACTGTGGCCATTGAGTCCTGGCTCCTAGCGTCGTCGGGTTTATCTCAGGATGTCATTGCCACTATGAGACAGGCCAGGAAACCAACGTCCGCCAAGATCTATTACAGGTCGTGGCGGATCTTCTTGTCCTGGTGCTCTGATAAGGGTTTTACTCCCTGGCCTTTTGCCTTACCTATTTTTCTTTCATTCCTTCAATCCGGAATGGACAAGGGTTTGTCACTCAGCTCTCTCAAGGGACAAGTATCGGCGCTCTCAGTATTTTTTCAAAAGCGCCTGGCAAGGCTTCCGCAGGTCCGCACGTTCCCGCAGGGAGTTTGCCACATAGTTCCACCCTACAAGCGTCCGCTGGAACCCTGGGACCTTAACAGGGTGTTAATGGCTCTTCAAAAACCACCTTTCGAGCCGCTGAGGGATGTCTCTTTATCACGTCTTTCGCAGAAGGTGGCATTTCTTGTGGCAATTACCTCACTCCGAAGAGTGTCGGAGCTTGCAGCGCTGTCATGCAAATCCCCTTTCCTGGTTTTTCACCAGGATCAGGTGGTTCTGCGTCCTGTCCCGGAGTTTCTCCCTAAGGTGGTATCTCCTTTTCATCTCAATCAGGATATCTCCTTACCGTCATTTCTTTGTCGCTCTATTGGGAGACCCAGACAATTGGGTGTATAGCTACTGCCTCCGGAGGCCACACAAAGTATTACACTTAAAAGTGTAAGGCCCCTCCCCTTCTGCCTATACACCCCTCGTGGGATCACGAGCTCCTCAGTTTTCATGCTTTGTGCGAAGGAGGCACACATACATGCATAGCTCCACTGTTTAGTCAGTAGCAGCTGCTGACTATGTCGGTTGGAAGAAAAGAGAGCCCATACTAGGGCCCCCAGCATGCTCCCTTCTCACCCCACTTTTTGTCGGCGGTGTTTGTTAAGGTTGAGGTACCCATTGCGGGTACGGAGGCTGGAGCCCACATGCTGCTTTCCTTCCCCATCCCCTTAGGGCTCTGGGTGAAGTGGGATCCTATCGGTCTCCAGGCACTGAGGCCGTGCTCCATCCACAGCCAATGGGAATCTGCTGGACATGGAGCGGAGTATCTTCAGGGACATGGCCCTGCTACGTTGAGGTACTCTGTGTCCCCGTGGGGACCGCGCACAGACACACGGCAGCACTGCTGGGTGTGTTAGTGCGCCAGGGACGGCGGCGCTGCCCGCACTGGTGCCATCGCACACTACAGCGTAGCTGGGTGTGTTAGAGTATTGGGGGACTACCGCGCTAACCGCCACTGCCATTTTTATCTCAGGCGCGGCTGGGACTTGTGGTGCGCCGGGGACTTCCGCGCCGACCAGGGCTTATATGCCGGCCGCGCTTATCACTCTAGTCCCCGGCTTGTGCGGCCTAGTCTCACTTCGTTACCGCCCACAGGCCTGCCAGTCAGGGTAAGGGCGTGACGCTGCACAGCACGGCAGCGCTGAGAGCTGGAGTATGCTTTGCATACTCCACCCCTCTCACTGTGTACACTGTGAAACCGGATTCCCACACTTTCTAGGGCACGCCCACGGCCTCCTCCTCTACACAGGACGCCGGCAGCCATTCATGTCAGTTTTTTCTGTGGCTGAGAAAAGAGACAAGTTTGGGAAGACCCTGGCAGGGATTCTGATGGTCACACAACCGCTGTGAGCGGGCGGTAAGCAGCACCAGTGGTGCTAACCCCACTAGTGCCGAAGTGCACATATAGATATATGCTTGTACGCTATACATTGCACTGTTCGGTCGCACTTTTGTATTTTGGCTATATACCCTCCTTGATTGTTCGGGGGAGATAACAGCATATCGTCTGGGTAAAACAAGGGTGCAGAAGCACATGTTTTTCTATGCAGCCTGTACAGCATGTACGGCTATACTGCCGGCAGGTTACACGGACCCCCATTGTATGCAATGCTCGGCCCCTGTGACACGTACTCAGCCGGAGTCTCTGCTAATGGTCCAGGTGATGGGGACGGAGTTTGCAGTATTTACTGACAGACTTTCTGAGCCTATGGCTATGATACTAGAAGCCTTGCAGTCCAGACAAGTCTCTTAGACCACGGGCACTGTTGATTCATTGCCCCCTGGTCCCCTCCCCCCCCCCCCCCCACTTGGTGCAACAAGGTGCTCCGGGAGTGTCTCATGGATCCCAAAGTGAGGGGTCTGACTCGGACCGCAGTCCCAGACCCACTAAGCGACCTCGCTGGGAGCATCCCTCGACATCACCGCATGATTCAGGGTCTCAGCATGGGGACTCTCTCTATGATGAGACGGAGGTATCTGATCAGGATTCTGATCCTGAGAACGTTCTCTACCTGGATACACCTGATTGTGACACCGTAGTGAACGATCTTACGGCGTCCATCAATCAAATGTTGGTTTTTTCTCCCTCAGCTCCTACGCCTGAGGAGTCAGCTTCTCAGCAGGAGAAGTTCCGTTTCAGGTTCCCCAAGCGTACATTGAGTACGTTTTCTGGATCACTCTGACTTCAGGGAAGCAGTCCAGAACCACCAGGCTTGTCCAGATATCCTTTTTCCAAGCACCTTAAGGATACACGTTATCCCTTCCCTTTTGACGTTGTCAAGGGCTGGGTTCAGTGTTCCAATGTGGACCCTCCTATCTCCAGCGGCTTAATCCTTAGTTGCAGTGGAAGATATGGTTTCACTCAAAGATGCCGCTGACAGACAGATGGAGCTCTGGTTGACATCCATCTATGAAGCTATTGGCGCGTCTTTTGCTCCAGCTTTCGCAGCAGTCTGAGCGCTCCAAGCGGTCTCAGCGGCTCAAGCGCAAATTGAGGCAGTCACACGTACGTCTGCGCCGCAGACTGCGTCTTTACCTTCTCCAACGTCAGCGTTTGCGTCATACGCCATTAATGCTGTCCTGGACTCGGCGAGCCGGAAGGCACTTGCGTCCGACAATTCAGTGGTAATACGCAGAGCCTTGGGGTTGCGGGAATGGAAGACAGATTCTGCTTCCAAAAAAGTGCTTCACCAGTTTGCCAATCTGCGGCGACCGCTGGTTTAGTGAGCGTCTGGATGAAATCATCAAACAATCCAAGGGAAAGGATACATCCTTTCCTCAGGCTAAACCGAACAGACCCCAACAGAGGAGGGGACAGTCGAGGTTTCGGTCCTTGCGGGGCGTGGGCAGGTTCAATTCTCCTCGTCCAAAAGGCCTCAGAAAGATCAGACGTATTCCGATTCATGGCGGCCTAAATCACGTCCTAAAAAGACCGCCGGAGGTAAAAACCGCCACCAAGGCGGCTTCCTCATGACTTTCGGTCTCCTCACACCGCATCCTCGGTCGGTGGCAGGCTCTCCCGCTGTTGCGACACCTGGCTGCCACAGGTAAAAGACCGTTGGGTGAGAGACATTCCGTCTCACGGTTACAGGATAGAGTTCTACTCTCGTCCTCCGACTCGATTCTTCAGAACATCTCCGTCCCCCGAGCGAGCCGAGGCTCTCAGGCAGGCGGTGTGCACTCTGCAGGCAGAAGGAGTGGTGGTCCCGGTTCCTTTTCAGCAACAGGGGCACGGTGTTTACTCCAATGTGTTTGTGGTTCCAAAATATGACGGGTTTTTCCGTCCGGGCAACAGACACGTAAAAACCAGGCGGTTTCGGATGGAATCCCTCCGCTCCGTCATCGCCTCAATGTCTCAAGGAGATTTCCTAGCATCAATAGACATCAAGGATGCTTATCTCCACGTGCCGATTGCTCCAGAGCACCAGCGTTTTCTACGCTTCGTTATAGGAGGCGAACACCTTCAGTTCGTAGCTCTCCCTTTCGGGCTGGCGACAGCCCCACGGGTCTTCACCAAGGTCATGGCAGCAGTAGTAGCAGTCCTGCACTCGCAAGGTCTCTCTGTGATCCCGTATTTGGACGATCTACTTGTCAAGGCACCCTCTCAAGAGGCATGCCAACACAGCCTGAACGTTGCGCTGGAGACTCTCCAGAGTTTCGGGTGGATCATTAACTTTTCAAAGTCAAATCTATCCCCGACCCAATAGCTAACATATCTTGGCATGGAGTTTCATACTCTCTCACCGATAGTGAAGCTTCCGCTGGACAAACAGCGTTCTCTACAGACAGGGGGGTGATCTCTCCTTCAAGGCCAGTTGCACCCCTTGAGACGCCTCATGCACTTCCTAGGGAAGATGGTAGCAGCAATGGAGGCAGTCCCTTTCGCGCAGTTTCATCTGCGTCCACTACAATGGGACATTCTTCGCCAATGGGACGGGAAGTCGACGTCCCTCGACAGAGACGTCTCCCTCTCTCAGGTGGCCAAGGAATCTCTTCGGTGGTGGCTTCTTCCCACCTCATTGTCAAAAGGAAAGTCGTTCCTACCCCCATCCTGGGCGGTAGTCACGACAGACGCGAGTCTATCGGGGTGGGGAGCAGTGTTTCTCCACCACAGGGCTCAAGGTACGTGGACTCAGGAAGAGTCCACCCTTCAGATCAATGTTCTGGAAATCAGAGCAGTGTATCTTGCCCTACAAGCCTTCCAGCAGTGGCTGGAAGGCAAGCAGATCCGAATTCAGTCGGACAACTCCACAGCGGTGGCATACATCAACCACCAAGGAGGAACACGCAGTCGGCAAGCCTTCCAGGAAGTCCGGCGGATTCTGACGTGGGTGGAAGACACGGCTTCCACCATATCCGCAGTTCACAGCCCAGGCGTGGAAAACTGGGAAGCAGACTTCCTCAGTCGCCAGGGCATGGACGCAGGGGAATGGCCCTTCACCCGGACGTGTTTCAGGAGATCTGTCGCCGCTGGGGGATGCCGGACGTCGACCTGATGGCGTCACGGCACAACAACAAGGTCCCGGTTTTCGTGGCACGGTCTCACGATCACCGAGCTCTGGCGGCAGACGCCTTAGTTCAAGATTGGTCGCAGTTCCGGCTACCTTATGTGTTCCCACCTCTGGCATTGTTGCCCAGAGTGCTCCGCAAAATCGGGTCCGACTGCCGCCGCACCATTTTCGTCGTGGTACACGGATCTGTGGCACCTCACGGTAAGCCAACCGTGGGCACTACCAGACCGACCAGACTTGCTGTCTCAAGGGCCGTTTTTCCATCTGAATTCTGCGGCCCTGAACCTGACTGTGTGGCCATTGAGTCCTGGATCCTAGTGTCTTCAGGATTATCTCAAGAAGTTATTGCCACCATGAGACAGGCTAGAAAACCAACGTCCGCCAAGATCTACCACAGGACGTGGAAGATATTCTTAGCTTGGTGCTCTGCTCAGGGAGTTTCTCCCTGGCCATTTGCATTGCCTACTTTTCTTTCCTTCCTGCAATCCGGTTTGGAAAAAGGTTTGTCGCTCAGCTCCCTTAAAGGACAAGTCTCAGCGCTATCTGTCTTTTTTCAGAAACGACTAGCGCGACTTCCTCAGGTACGCACGTTCCTGCAAGGGGTTTGTCATATCGTCCCTCCTTACAAGCGGCCGTTAGAGACCTGGGATCTGAACAGGGTTCTAATTGCTCTGCAGAAGCCGCCTTTCGAGCCTATGAGGGATGTTTCCCTTTCTCGTTTTTCACAGAAAGTGGCCTTTCTAGTAGCGGTCACGTCTCTTCGGAGAGTGTCCGAGCTAGCAGCGCTGTCATGCAAATCTCCCTTCCTGGCGTTTCACCAGGACACGGTGGTTCTGCGTCCGATTCCGGAGTTTCTCCCTAAGGTGGTATCCCCCTTTCATCTCAATTTGTGTCCTCATCCAGTTCATCAATTTGAAAAGGGTTTGCATTTATTGGATCTGGTGAGAGCACTCAGGATCTACTTTTCCCGCACGGCGCCCCTGCGCCGCTCGGATGCATTCTTTGTCCTTGTCGCTGGTCAGCGTAAAGGGTCGCAAGCTTCCAAATCCACCCTGGTTCGGTGGATCAAGGAACCAATTCTTGAAACCTACCGTTCTGCTGGGCTTCCGGTCCCCTCAGGGCTGAAGGCCCATTCTACCAGAGCCGTGGGTGCGTCCTGGGCATTACGGCACCAGGCTACGGCTCAGCAAGTGTGCCAGGCCGCTACCTGGTCGAGTCTGCACACTTTTACCAAGCATTATCAGGTGCATACCTATGCTTCGGCGGATGCCAGCATAGGCAGATGAGTCCTTCAGGCGGCGGTTGCCCACCTGTAGGAAGGGGCCGTTTTACGGCTCTATTACGAGGTATTATTTTACCCACCCAGGGATTGCTTTTGGACATCCCAATTGTCTGGGTCTCCCAATAGAGCGACAAAGAAGGGAATTTTGTTTACTTACCGTAAATTCCTTTTCTTCTAGCTCTAATTGGGAGACCCAGCACCCGCCCCTGTTTTTTTGTATACACATGTTGTTCATGTTGAATGGTTGCAGTTCTCCGATATTTCTTCGGATTGAATTTGCTTAAACCAGTTTATTGGCTTTCCTCCTTCTTGCTTTTGCACTAAAACTGAGGAGCTCGTGATCCCACGAGGGGTGTATAGGCAGAAGGGGAGGGGCCTTACACTTTTAAGTGTAATACTTTGTGTGGCCTCCGGAGGCAGTAGCTATACACCCAATTGTCTGGGTCTCCCAATTAGAGCTAGAAGAAAAGGAATTTACGGTAAGTAAACAAAATTCCCTTCTTTGCCCTCATCCAGTTCACCAGTGTGAAAAGGATTTGCATTCATTAGATCTAGTGAGAGCACTCCGGCTCTACGTGTCTCGCACGGCACCCCTGCGCCGTTAAGATGCGCTCTTTGTCCTGGTCGCTGGCCAGCGTAAGAGTTCGCAGGCTTCCAAGCCAACTTTGGCTCGGTGGATCAAGGAACCGATTCTTGAAGCCTACCGTTCTTCGGGGCTTCCTCTTCCTTCGGGCCTGAAAGCCCATTCTACCAGAGCCGTGGGTGCGTCCTGGGCATTGCGACACCGGGCTACGGCTCAGCAGGTGTCAGGCAGCTACCTGGTCTAGTCTGCACACCTTCACAAAACACTATCAAGTGCATACCTATACTTCGGCAGATGCCAGTCTAGGTAGGCGAGTCCTTCAGGCGGCGGTTGCCCACCTGTAGGAAGGGGTCGTTTTCGGCTCTTTTATTGAGGTATTCTTTTACCCACCCAGGGACTGCTTTTGGACGTCCCAATTGTCTGGGTCTCCCAATGGAGCGACAAAGAAGAAGGGAATTTTGTTTACTTACCGTAAATTCCTTTTCTTCTAGCTCCTATTGGGAGACCCAGCACCCGCCCCTGTTCCCTTCGGGCTGGTTGTTCTTTTGTGTACACATGTTGTTCATGTTGAATTGTTCTTTTGGTTATGGTTTCAGTTCTCCGAACATCCTTCGGATTGAATTTACCTTAGACCAATTTATAAGTTTCCTCCTTCCTGCTTTTGCACCAAAACTGAGGAGCCCGTGATGCACGGGAGGGTGTATAGGCAGAGGGGAGGGGTTACACTTTTCAGTGTAATACTTTGTGTGGCCTCCGGAGGCAGAAGCTATACACCCCAATTGTCTGGGTCTCCCAATAGGAGCTAGAAGAAAAGGAATTTACGGTAAGTAAACAAAATTCCCTTTTGTTTTTGTGCACTTTAGAGATGTTACTTTAAAAAAATACGGTATCTGTATAATTTATAATATTTCAAAGCCTGTGCATTATGCATAGAAAGTGAGTTATAGGTTGAATTCATAAGTCCTTGGATGGACTGCGTGTCATGAACAGACCATGTGTTTCTAGATCCGAAAGTCCATTGTTTGGGCTTCTTGTTGCCATACTAACCACTAACACACCATGATCACACCGTGGGATGCCATTGGGCTGACACAGGGACTGATTACCCTCTGTCTTAAGTCCTCATTTTCTACTGTCAATACAGACAGTGGCATTTGAGGGGTGCTGGGATCGGAGCTAGATCTGGTTCCAGCATATGCAGCAGGAGCATTGCTATGTAGACCAGCTAGCTCCTACTGCGGATGTCACCACCACATCTCCTGCGCTTGTGTCCTCCATGGAACGTACCTCTGCATCAATTTGCAGAAAGGGGTTAGCGTAATAAGACTGTTTTTAATTAGTTAACTATTGACTTAGACTCGTGCAGACGACCTCTCTGAGTGCCCTCCGATGTTTCCCACGCACTCATTACCTTGCATGATAAATACAATTTTGGGATTGAACGCTAACTTGGACATGCTGGGAATTTTTTAATTTTTTTTCTTTATCGTTCCTTATGGGAGACCCAAACCATGGGTGTATAGCTTCTGCCTCCGGAGGACACACAAAGTACTACACTCAAACGTGTAGCTCCTCCCTCCGGGCTATATACACCCCCTGGATGACAATCTACCCAGTTCAATGCTTTGTGTTTCAGGAGGATCACACACTTGCATTCTCTGATATTTTTTTATTTTAATTTTAAAGATTTGGAAGAAAAGCGGGTCCAGTCTGGACTCCCGGCATGTCCCTTCACACCCCACTCTGTCGGGTGCTGTTAAGGTTGACTTTATAAGGCTGGAGCCTTCACATGCCGCGCTCCTTCACATCCTCTGTCGAGGCTCTGTTTGAAGTGGGAGCCTCCACGGTCCTCTCTGCTTGCAGAAGGCCGGTCTCCATCCGCAGCCCTGTCTGGTCCCTGCTGGAAGGAGCGTTAACCCCCACTCAGGGACATGGCCCTGCGTCTAAAAAGCTAAGTATTGAGACGTTTTTTCAGGGGTCCCGGGTACTTTTATTGGGGGGACAGTATGTGTTTTAGTGTTACTGTAAATTCCATCCCGGTTCTGGGGGTTTCCCCTGAGAACCGCGCCGAAGGTGCCTGCTCGTCGGCCGCATTTTAAAATCTAGGCCCCGGCTTCAGTTTGGGCCTAGTTTCGGTTTCGGCTTCTCTGCATGTTTTGCATACAGCGCCGCCCACCGCCCGACCAGCAGAGGGGAGGGCACTCCTCTCTGGGGAGATGTTCCCTCCCCTGTAACTCTCCCTGTATCTCTCTGCCCTCCGTTTTTCCCGCTCTTGGGCTTATACACGCCCCCCCTCCTTCTCCCAGCGCCATTTTCTCAGCGTTCTTCCACTGGAAGGCGCTGGATGCTGCAGCTGCATACTGTTAGGAAGGCTGACGCTTCACAGGGTCTTTGAGCGGTGGAATCCGGAGGGCACACAGAGAGCGGGCTGGTAAGCCACAACCTTCGGTTGTGGACTTTTATTACACTCTCAGGGCATTCTACAGGAGTGTATTCTTGCTGCAGAGCTTCCACCTCAGCAGCATGTCTGTCACCCGAAGCAAGGCTGCAAACATGTACGCTATATGCACTGCATGTAAGCTCATTCTGCCAGAGCCAAGCACATACCCACATTGTGATGCCTGTGCTAACATGTTTGTGTCTCAGCCTGGAGCTTCCTCAGGGGTCCCTCCGGCTGCTCCGGCCCCGGTGGCTGAACCCCCGGCTTGGGTAGCTTCCTTTTCACAAGCTATTTCCCAGTCTTTTGCCGACTCCATGGGGCAGCTGTCCCGGACACTGCTGTCCATGCATCAGCCCCCTTCTCAGGGTGCCTCTGCGGCTCCGAGCTCTGCAGAGCCCTCAGAGCATGTCCTAGGACCCCGTCCCCCTAAACGGAGACGCAGGGAACCTTCTCCTTCCTCGTCCCACGGCTCTGATTCACAAGCCGAGGTGCAGGGCGAGGAGGATTCGTTTACTGTGGGCTCAGACGCTACCTCTATGTACCCCATTGACTTGTCTGAGGGTGATGCGGATGT
This sequence comes from Anomaloglossus baeobatrachus, assembly GCF_048569485.1. Taxonomy (NCBI): domain Eukaryota; kingdom Metazoa; phylum Chordata; class Amphibia; order Anura; family Aromobatidae; genus Anomaloglossus; species Anomaloglossus baeobatrachus. The sequence continues at coordinate 559,586,937 of NC_134354.1, read as the reverse complement.
TAGTGACTTGATTGCGTCCATTAACTCCGTACTGAACCTCAACCCACAAGAGTCAGAGGAACAACCCTCTCTGGTAGAGGTACACCAGTTTACCTCTCCTAAGAAACCTAGGAGTATGTTTTTTAACCACTCCAGCTTTCACACCACTGTTAACAAGCCCAGGGCCTGTCCTGACAAACGTTTTCCGAAGCGTAGTTCAGATGACCGTTTTCCTTTTCCACCAGAGGTGGTTAAGGACTGGGCCCAGTCCCCAAAGGTAGACCCTCCGGTGTCCAGAATCTCAGCCCGCACAGTCGTAGCTGTGGCTGATGGCACTCCTCTTAAGGATCCCACTGACCGCCAGGTTGACCTTCTGGCCAAGTCTGTATATGAGGCGGCAGGAGCCTCGTTCTCCCCGTCTTTTGCGGCAGTGTGGGCTCTTAAGGCAGTCTCTGCCTCTCTGGCGGAGATTCATTCCCTCTCCAGGGACTCTATTCCTGAGACGGATGCCTTAACTTCTCAAGCTTCGGCTTTTGCATCCTACGCCATGTCTGCCATCCTGGAGGCTTCTCACCGCACGGCGGTGGCCTCCGCTAACTCCCTCGCGATCCGCAGGATCTTGTGGCTTCGAGAGTGGAAAGCAGACGCTTCCTCTAAGAAGTAACCTTGCGAGTCTCCCTTTTGCTGGGTCCCGGCTGTTCGGGGAACAGCTGGATGACATAATTAAGGAAGCTACTGGCGGGAAGAGTACTTCCTTGCCACAAACTAAAGCCAAGAAACCTGTCCAGGGCAGGAACCAATCGAGGTTTCGTTCCTTTCGTTCCTCTAACTGGTCATCCTCTAAGCCCTCGGCCTCGTCCACTACCGCAGCCAAGGATCGTAAATCCAACTGGCGCGCAAAGCCGCGTCCTCAAAAGACCGGAGGAGCCGCTGCCACTAAGGCAGCCTCCTCGTGACTATCTGGCCGCGCCAGCAACGTCCTTGGTCGGTGGCAGGCTCTCCCACTTTGGCGACGTGTGGTTGCAACACGTCTCCGATCAGTGGGTGCGGGATATCATCTCCCACGGCTACAGGATAGAATTTTCTTCCAGCCCGCCAAACAGATTTTTTCTGTCCACCCCCCCCTGCTCCAAAGCCGCCGCCTTCTTGGCATCCATCGACATCAGAGATGCCTATCTGCATGTGCCTATTGCGGTTTCACACCAGCGTTGGCTACACTTTGCGATCGGAGAGGAACATTTCCAATTCGTGGCTCTCCCCTTCGGCTTAGCCACGGCCCCTCGAGTATTCACCAAGGTCATGGCAGCAGTGGTTGCGGTCCTGCACCTCCAGGGGTTGGCAGTGATTCCTTACCTGGACGACCTTCTAGTCAAGGCCTCATCCAGTGCAGACTGCCAGCGGAGTGTCTCTCTCACTCTCGCCACGCTAGTTCAGTTCGGGTGGCTTGTCAACCTGCCCAAGTCCACTCTGACCCCGACCCAGGTGCTTTTGTACCTAGGGATGCAATTCGAGACTCTGCCGGCACTTGTCAAGTTGCCCTTAGTCAAACAGCAGTCCCTTCGTCTGGCGGTGCGCTCTCTGCTGAGGCACCGCCGTCATTCCATCAGACACCTCATGCAGGTGCTGGGTCAGATGGTGGCGTCCATGGAAGCGGTCCCCTTTGCTCAGTTCCATCTGCGTCCCCTGCAGCTGGACATTCTCCGCTGTTGGGACAAGCGGATCTCTTCCTTGCACAGGCAGGTGGCTCTGTCGTCACAGACCAGGAGCTCCCTTCAGTGGTGGCTTCGGCCCCTCTCTCTGTCTCAGGGACGCTCCTTCCTGACTCCGTCCTGGGTGATCCTCACCACGGATGCCAGCCTCTCCGGTTGGGGAGCAGTATTTCTCCATCACCGAGCACTTGGACTCTGATCGAGAGGGCTGATTCGGACGATGTGCTGGAGATCAGAGCTGGGTTTCTAGCTCTCCTAGCCTTTCACCACCTGTTGGCGGGCAGGCACATTCGAGTTCAGTCGGACAACGCGACAGCGGTTGCCTACATCAATCACCAGGGCGGGACTCACAGCCGTCTGGCGATGTTGGAGGTTCAACGAATCCTCCAGTGGACGGAGGACTCGAAGTCCACCATATCTGCAGTCCACATCCCAGGCGTGGAAAACTGGGAGGCCGATTACCTCAGCCGTCAAACCGTGGACAGCGGCGAGTGGGCCCTGCATCCATCAGTGTTCAGATCAATCTGCCGCAAGTGGGGCACTCCGGAAGTGGATCTAATGGCATCCCGGCACAACAACAAGGTTCCGGTTTACGTGGCTCGCTCCCACGATCCTCAAGCCTTCGCAGCAGACGCACTGGTTCAAGATTGGTCTCAGTTCCGTCTGGCCTATGTGTTTCCCCCTCTAGCGCTCTTGCCCAGGGTTCTGCGCAAGATCAGAATGGAGGGCCGTCGAGTCATACTCATTGCTCCGGACTGGCCCAGGCGAGCTTGGTACCCAGACCTGCTCCGTCTGTCCGTAGAGGTGCCGTGGCATCTCCCGGACCGCCCAGACCTTCTCTCTCAAGGTCCGTTCTTCCGCCAGAATTCTGCGGCTCTCAGATTGACGGCGTGGCTCTTGAGTCCTGGATCCTGACGGCTTCAGGCATTCCCTCTGAGGTCATCTCCACCATGACTCAGGCTCGGAAGTCTTCCTCGGCCAAGATTTACCACAGGACTTGGAGGATTTTCCTGTCCTGGTGTCGCTCTTCCGACCATGCTCCTTGGCCGTTCTCCTTGCCGACCATCCTGTCTTTTCTACAGTCCGGTCTACAGCTAGGACTGTCCCTCAATTCCCTCAAGGGACAGGTGTCGGCTCTGTCGGTATTGTTCCAGCGGCGTATCGCCCGACTGGCTCAGGTGCGCACCTTCATGCAGGGCGCATCTCACATCATTCCTCCTTACCGGCGGCCCTTGGATCCCTGGGACCTTAATCTGGTCCTCACGGCCTTACAGAAACCCCCCTTTGAGCCTCTCAGGGAGGTTCCCTTGTTTAGACTTTCACAGAAAGTTATTTTTCTAGTAGCCATAACTTCTCTCAGGAGAGTTTCTGATTTGGCTGCGCTCTCTTCGGAATCCCCCTTTTTGGTGTTTCACCAAGACAAGGTGGTTCTTCGTCCGTCTCCGGACTTTCTCCCTAAGGTGGTGTCTCCTTTCCACCTTAACCAGGACATTTCATTGCCTTCTCTTTGTCCGGGCCCTGTGCATCGCTTTGAAAAGGCGTTGCATACCTTGGATTTGGTGTGGGCGCTCCGAATCTATGTGTCACGCACCGCCGTTTTTAGGCGGTGCACCTCACTTTTTGTGCTAACCACTGGTCAGCGCAAGGGTCTCGCTGCTTCTAAACCGACCCTAGCTCGTTGGATCAGGTCGGCTATCACCGATGCCTACCAGTGTTCTCAGGTGCCTCCCCCGCCAGGGATTAAGGCGCACTCGACCAGAGCTGTCGGTGCCTCCTGGGCTTTCAGGCACCAGGCTACGGCTCAGCAGGTTTGTCAGGCTGCCACGTGGTCCAGTCTGCACACTTTTTCGAAGCACTACCAAGTGCATGCTCATGCTTCGGCAGATGCGAGCTTGGGCAGACGCATTCTTCAGGCGGCTGTTGCCCATTTGTGAAGTTAGGTTTTGCCTACTTCTCAGTTTGGTTTATTCCCACCCATGGACTGCTTTGGAACGTCCCATGGTTTGGGTCTCCCATAAGGAACGATAAAGAAAAAGAGAATTTTGTTTACTTACCGTAAATTCTTTTTCTTATAGTTCCGACATGGGAGACCCAGCACCCTCCCTGTTGCCTGTTGGCAGTTTTTTTGTTCCGTGTGTTTCACCGGCTGTTGTTAGTAGTCAGAGTTCCGGTTATTCCGAGTTTTACTCTATCTCTACTTATGGGTGGATGTCCTCCTTCAGCTTTTGCACTGAACTGGGTAGATTGTCATCCAGGGGGTGTATATAGCCCGGAGGGAGGAGCTACACGTTTGAGTGTAGTACTTTGTGTGTCCTCCGGAGGCAGAAGCTATACACCCATGGTTTGGGTCTCCCATGTCGGAACTATAAGAAAAAGAATTTACGGTAAGTAAACAAAATTCTCTTTTTTTTTCTCTCTCTCTGTCGGGCAGACTGATGGGAAACAAAAAATCAAACACGTACATGATCTTATAGACTAAAATTGGTCCGTGTTTGATACAATGTTTTGTAGGCTCACACTCAGACCTAAAGTACAGTCGTATGAACCTAGTCTTGTCAGGAAAAAAGTATACAAACACTTTCAAGTCTAAAGCAGGCTTTACACTCTGCGGTCTAGCTAGCGAGATCACAAGTATTTGAACACGCCCCTATCACGTGACAAAGGGACGTCATCCCTGGAAGCAGCCCATACAGTCTAGCATCTACACTGAGCACAGTGTGACCGCTGGAGAGGTTTGCGCGCTCACGAGATTATGGGCGGGTACTTGCTGATAACAGTCACAGTCCCGCCCATAATCACTTGTCTGCGCACACGTCACCAGCGGTCACACTGCTCAGTCCCGTGAGACTGGCACTGGGCATGCGCGGGGATGGCTGGAGCAGTGGGCGGCGTCCAAAAGTATGGAAATCAGCGATGGGGGCGGCATACAGGACCAGGGGGCAGAATAACGGCCATCAGGCTGCCCGCCCCCGTGTCACATTTATAGAATCCGAAGCCAAAAAGGTACCTCTTTATAAACTTTTTTTTTGGTCAGAAAGGGGGCACAATAATAACAGGGACCTTTCTAGAATGCAGCCCAGGAGCTGCAGAGGGGGAATCTGTTAGGTTTTAGGGGAAATTTCTGCTGACAGGTTCCCTTTAAGTGCGTACCCCTAAAGTTCAAGACAGTAATGACCAAGGTGATGTATCCTGATATTGTCTTAACTCTAGAGCTGCACATGTACAGTACCTTGTAAAAGTATTCATACCACCTGACCTTTTACACAATTTTTTGTTTTCTACGTTGCACCTACAAACTTAAATGTTTTGTTTTTTTTATTGGGATTTTATGTAATCCACCAACACAAAGTAGCAATTATGATACACTGTCTTCTAAATATTTTACAAATATATAAATCTGAATATTGTAATGTGCATTTGTCTTAAGCTCTCTAACTTGAAGCCTCAAAATAAAATCCCGACTGACAAATAGCCTTCATAAGTCACCTAATTAGTAAACTGAGTCCACCAGTGTAGTGAATACAAATGCTCGTCACAATTTTCAGATTTATATAATTAAAATATTTTAGAAATACATGTATAATTTAGTTTACACTTCACAAATACTTGCTACTTTGTGTTTGTATAGCATGTAAAATCCTAATAAAATACATTTACATTTGGGGGTGTAATGTGAAAACATTTTTTTAAAAAGCTCATGGAGTGTGAATACTTTTTCAGAGGCACTGTTGCATAATGTCCTATAATTATTTGACTTTTAAATGAATAACTTGTCCTTTATCCTTTTCCCCTATAATCAGTACTGACGGATGCCTTGGAGTCAGTATAAGTGCGCCTGGAGGAGCCATCGCATCTGTCCCAAATTGGACCCTGCGTGGCACTCAGCTAATGAATGGAACCTCCATGTCTTCTCCCAATGCTTGTGGAGGCATTGCACTAGTGTTATCAGGTACACTTTGCCCTGCATATGCTAAGATTTCTCTATTAGGCCACTTTCAGGGTTTTACCTCAGGGTTTTACCTCAGCCTAAACCAGGAGTGGGTGATAAATACAAAAGTGGGGACGTGTTTCTATCAGGTTCCTTTCACACTGCGTTTTGCCTTACGATCACAGGTCCCGTTGGGGCATCTGTCAGAACTGACCCTTTCCCCACCCCCCCCACCCCGCAAAGCGTGTTTTGGACGCATGCGCTGACAGGGCCATTGACCGTAATGGAGCACACTGCGTTAGCGTCTGCTCTGTTTTGCACCATTTTTGCACATATACGTTTTCTGCAGACGGACACCTGAATGTAGTCGACTACGTTTGGGTGTCCGCCTGCAGAAAGCGTAAGGCAAAACGCAGTGTGAAAGGACTTTTTCTTCTGTTCCTGGTCTTGGCTTACAAATGCTGAGGTAAAATACTGGCCAAATAGTGCACGTGTGAATGTGGCCTTTGCCTGCACTCCTGTAAGTGTGTATGTTGGGCCATTGCATAATCTGTTTATGCTGACCTGAACGTTCTCCTTATTTTTTGTTTTTAATAAGGTTTATTTTTTTCTTATATTTAGGCCTAAAAGCAAATGGAGTCCCATACACTGTGCACTCAGTTAGAAGAGCTCTGGAAAACACTGCCCTGAAGGCAGAGAACATTGAAGTCTTTGCACAAGGGCATGGTATTATTCAGGTATGTGAATATTTCTGGCTGTGGGCACACATTTACATCAGTGGGGAGAGTGTACCTAGAGGGATTGTCCACTTTTTGAGGACTATTTTCTTTCTGTCGCTTCATTGGGGGACACAAGATACTATGGGGTGTATGCCTGTCTTCCGATGAGCTGTGTCTGAAAGAAAAAGGGTAAAGATTAATAAAACACAACAATACAAACCTGAGGGGCTGAGAGCAGCCCCTCCAGTGTCCAACCTCCTCGGACACTAAGCAGAAGCTGATCACCTCAGCTCCGGTCACTCTGTGTATACTACTGGGGAGGAGACTCCTAGAGCCAGCAGCATACATCCCCATGACATCCTGTATCCCCCCCCCCCCACCCAATGAAGGCTCCAACAAAAAGAATTTACAGTGAGTACCCAAAATCTTCTTTTCTTTGATTTTGTTTTTCAAATACAAAGTCAGTGAGCTCAGTCTCACTGAATGATTAGTTAACAACTTGTTTTTTTTTTTTTTTTGTTTTTTTTTTTAAATACTACAAACCACATCAAAGTTGAATGTGCAGTAATATGGAGAGCTTGTAAATGCAAAAACTGTAATTAATCCCAATTGCAAAAAAAAGCTTAAAAAACGTACCGTATTTCTTGGATTATAAGACGCACTTTTGCTCACAAACATTTGGGAGGAAAGTGAGATGTGCGTCTTAAAATCTGAATGTAGTTTAACGATGGGTGGTGAAGAGGGGTCAAAGGAGGCAGGGGTAGTGCTATGCAGTGTGCTGCCCACGCTGGTCTCTGCGGCACTGTTCTGTGCATCAGGCGGTGCGGCTCTGCTTTGTGCTGGGCTGGTGACGTTGCTCTGCTCTGCAGGGGCTGCTCCGCTCTTTGCGGGGGCTGCTTTTATATTCGGCGGGCGGTCATTCTGAAGATGTTGAGGTAGGGCTTCAACTAATGGCGCCTAGAGTCAGTGCGTGCGCAGATGGAGCCCTCAGCTCAAGCACTTATCTGCGAATGTGTCAACCCCTTCAGCCATTATTTGAAGCCCTCACCTTTGACTGCCAACATCTCCAGAATGGCCAGTAACTCATTGCCTCCACTGAGCCACCAATGGCCACCACTCACTGAGCCGCGTCACCTGCCCTGTACAGAGCAGAGCCCACAGTGAGTATCTGGGCCCCCCTCTGTACCAATGGCAGCATTACAGTACTCCAGTACCGCACCTGCCTCCTGTGACCACCCACCCCCCGGTTTGCTGCTGGCCCCTCTCCCTGATAAAATACCACTGGATTATAAAACTGACCCCAGTGCGTCTTATAAAAAGAAAAATACGGTATATTAATTTCTAAAAAAAAATAAAATGGCAGAAATGAGGAATAATGGTGTTTCTTTCCAGGTTGACAAAGCTTATGACTACCTCATGCAGAACGATTTACTAACCAGTAAGATAGGGTTCACTATCACCGTGGGAAATGGCCGTGGAATTTACCTCAGGGATCCCGTCCAGGTCGCTGCCCCCTCAGACCATGGTGTTGGCATTGAGCCCGTGTTCCCAGAAAACACAAGTAAGAACTTGGTGACACGGTAGAAGTGTGTCAGGATATAAATGCCGCTCGTCACGATTAATGTCTTTCCACTCACAGATAACTTTGAGAGGATCAGTCTTCAGCTGCACTTGGCCCTCGTCTCCAGCGCCTCCTGGCTCCAGTATCCCAGTCACCTGGAGCTCATGAACCAGTGCAGACACATCAATGTCCGTGTGGACCCTCGGGGGCTACGGGAAGGGGTGCATTACACAGAGGTAAAAATAATGGTCATGCCTTATTTCTTTGTCGCTCCATTGGGAGACCCAGACAATTGGGTGTATAGCTTCTGCCTCCGGAGGCCACACAAAGTATTACACTTTAAAAAGTGTAACCCCTCCCCTCTGCCTATATACCCTCCCGTGCATCACGGGCTCCTCAGTTTTATGCTTTGTGTAGAAGGAGGCACACATCCACTCATGCATCTCCATTTTAGTCAGCAGCAGCTGCTGATTTCATCGGTTGGAAGAAAAGAGGGCCCCCACAGGGCCCTCGGCATGCTCCCTTCTCACCCCACTAAGTCGGCGGTGCTGTTAAGGTTGAGGTACCCATTGCGGGTACAGAGGCTGGAGCCACATGCCGTTTTCCTTCACCATCCCTTAGAGGCTCTGGGTGAAGTGGGATCCTAACCGGTCATCCATTCACTGGGACCGGGCTCCCTCCGCAGCCCCTGTGGGAATCTGCCGGACAGGAGTCTATTGTATCCTCAGGGACAGGGCCCTGCATCTAAAGGTACTCTGTGTCCCCATGGGGACGGTGCATGGAGCGCTTGTTTCACAGACGCTGCAGCAGCTGCTGGTTTGTGAAGACCGGGACTTCCGCGCCGACCGCGCCTGTTTGTCGGCCGCGGTATTAAATCTAGTCCCCGGCTTCATTGCGGCCTAGTACCATAACTCCCGCCCCCGGGCCTGCCAGTCAGGGGTAAGGGCGGGACGGTCGACCTGACGTCGGCAGTGAGGGCTGGAGCATACTTTAGGTGTCCTCCCCCCTCACTGATCCCTGTAGGGCCCCAGATTCCCGCACTTTAATAGTCGCCGCCCACGGCTCCCTCCTCCCCTGAGAGCTCCGGCAGCCATTTTTATACAACATTCTGCCGGTGGAGGATTCTCAGGAACGAGCTCTGGGAGACCTAAGGCAGGGAATCTGGTGGACACAATATACCCTCAGTGATCACTCTCCTAGGAGACAACAGCATGTCGTCCACAAGGAGCAAGGGCGCTAAGGCAAAGGGTTTTTTTTGCAACCTGTACCTACCCTCACTGTGAGCAATGCTCGACCCCTGTTGCACTTGCCCAGCCGGAGCCTCGGTCACTAGTGGGCCCCTCGGCTCAGGCAGACCCTCCTGCTTCCCCTGTCCAGGCGGCAGGGACAGAGTTGGCAGTTTTTGCTGAGAAACTCTCTGAGTCGCTTTCACAATCCATGGCTCAGTCTATGGACAAATGGTCTGCCAAGCTACTAGAAGCCTTGCAGTCCAGACCAGTCCTTACACAGGCCCCGGGCACTGTTGGATCATCGCCTCCAGACCCCTCTCTGTCTGCGCCGCAGCGTGCTCCCGGGGTGGCCCCTAGGTCTCACGTGGAGGACTCCTGCACGGACCACAGTCCCAGACCGGCTAAGCGGGCTCGCTGGGAATCTTCCCCGACTTCCTCACACTGCTCGGGGTCTCAGCTTGAGGACTCTGGAGGATGAGGTGGACGTCGCAGCTCAGGGCTCTGACCCTGACATTGCTCTCAATCTTGATACACCTGAAGGGGACGCCATAGTAAATGACCTTATATCGTCCATCAACCAGGTGCTAGATCTCTCTCCCCCAGCTCCACCTATAGAGGAGTCGGCTTCGCAGCAGGAGAAACACCAGTTTAGGTTTCCCAAACGTACACGGAGTGCGTTTTTCGATCACTCCAACTTCAGAGATGCTGCCCAGAAGCACAGAGCTTTTCCGGACAAGCGCTTTACTAAGCGCCTTAATGACACACGTTACCCCTTCCCCTCTGACGTAGTTAAGGGTTGGGCTCAATGTCCCAAGGTGGATCCTCCAGTCTCTAGACTGGCGGCCAGATCTGTAGTATCAGTTGCAGATGGCTCATCGCTCAAGGATGCCACTGACAGGCAGAGCTTTTGGTGAAATCCATCTATGAAGCCACAGGTGCGTCTTTTGCCCCGGCCTTTGCAGCCGTGTGGGCACTCCAAGCTATCTCAGCTTGTTTGTCTGAGATTAATGCGGTGACACGTACCTCTGCTCCGCAAGTTGCGTCTTTGACTTCTCAGGTGTCGGCTTTTTCGTCCTACGCCATGAACACCGTCCTGGACTCTGCTAGCCATGCAGCGGTAGCATCCGCTAATTCGGTGGCAGTCCGCAGAGCCATGTGGCTACGCGAATGGAAGGCAGACTCTGCTTCCAAGAAGTTCTTAACCGGTTTGCCGTTTACTGGCGACCAATTGTTTGGCGAACGATTGGATGAAATTATTAAGGAATCCAAGGGAAAGGACTCATCCTTACCCCAGTCCAAACCGAAGAGACCTCAGCAACGGAAAATACAACCGAGGTTTCGGTCCTTTCGGCCCTCAGCCAAGTCCCAATCCTCCTCGTCCAACAGGCCAGAGAAGGGCCAGAGGAACTCTTTTGCGTGGCGGTCTAAGTCACGCCCCCAAAAAACCGCCGGAGGCACTGCCTCCAAGGCGGCCTCCTCATGACTCTCGGCATCCCCTAGCCGCATCCTCGGTCGGTGGCAGGCTCTCCCGCTTTTGCGACGCCTGGTGGCCACATGTCCAAGACCGATGGGTGAGAGACATTCTGTCTCACGGTTACAGGATAGAGTTCAGCTCTCGTCCCCCAACTCGTTTCTTCAGAACATCTCCGCCCCCCCGAGCGAGCCGATGCACTTTTTCAGGCGGTGAACACTCTGAAGACAGAAGGAGTTGTGATCCCTGTTCCCCTCCAGGAACATGGTCGCGGCTTTTACTCCAACTTGTTTGTGGTGCCAAAGAAGGACGGCTCGTTCCCTCCCGTTCTGGACCTCAAACTGCTCAACAGACATGTGAGCACCAGACGGTTTCGGATGGAATCTCTCCGCTCTGTCATCGCTTCGATGTCACAAGGAGACTTCCTAGCATCGATCGACATCAAGGGTGCTTATCTCAATGTGCCGATCGCACCCGAACATCAACGCTTTTTGCGTTTCGCCATCAGGGGACGAACACCTTCAGTTCGTGGCATTGCCTTTCGGCCTGGCGACAGCCCCACGGGTGTTCACCAAGGTCATGGCATCTGTTGTGGCGGTCCTACACTCTCAGGGCCACTCGGTGATTCCCTACTTGGACGATCTTCTGGTCAGGGCACCCTCTCAGAGGGCATGTCAAAACAGCCTTTCCGTCGCTTTGGCGACTCTCCAGAAGTTCGGGTGGATCATCAACTTCCCAAAATCCAAGTTGACACCGACCCAATCACTGACGTACCTTGGGATGGAGTTTCATACTCAGTCAGCAGTAGTCATGCTACCGCTGGACAAGCAGCTTTCGCTGCAGGCAGGGGTGCAATCTCTTCTTCGGGGTCAGTCGCACCCCTTGAGGCGCCTCATGCACTTCCTGGAGAAGATGGTGGCAGCGATGGAGGCAGTGCCCTTCGCAATTCCATCTGCGGCCACTCCAGTGGGACATTCTCCGCAAATGGGACAGGAGGTCGACTTCACTCGACAGGAACGTCTCTTTCCCTTGCAACCAAGACGTCACTTCAGTGGTGGCTCCTTCCCAACTCTCTATCGCAGGGAAAATCCTTTCTACCCCCCACCTGGGACGCGAGCCTGTCAGGGTGGGGGGCGGTTTTTCTCCACCACAGGGCTCAGGGAACCTTGACTCCGATAGAGTCATCCCTTCAGATCAATATTATGGAGATAAGGGCAGTGTATCTAGCCCTATTGGCCTTTCATCGGTGGCTGGAGGGCAGGCAGATCCGGATCCAGTCGGACAACGCCACTGCCGTCGCATACATCAACCACCAAGGCGGCACTCGCAGTCGTCAAGCCTTCCAGGAAGTCCGACGAATTCTGCAGTGGGTGGAAGCCACAGCTTCCACCATTTCCGCAGTTCACATCCCGGGCGTAGAAAACTGGGAAGCAGATTTTCTCAGCCGACAGGGCATGGACGCGGGGAATGGTCTCTTCACCCGTTTTTCCATCTGAATTCTGTGGCCCTCAACCTGACTGTGTGGCCATTGAGTCCTGGCTCCTAGCGTCCTCAGGGTTATCTCAAGATGTCATTGCCACTATGAGACAGGCCAGGAAACCAACGTCCGCCAAGATCTATCACAGGTCTTGGAGGATCTTCTTATCCTGGTGCTCTGATAGGGGTTTTTCTCCCTGGCCCTTTGCCTTACCCACTTTTCTTTCATTCCTTCAATCCGGAATGGACAAGGGTTTGTCTCTCGGCTCTCTCAAGGGTCAAGTATCGGCGCTATCCGTATTTTTTCAAAAGCGGCTAGCCAGGCTTCCGCAGGTCCGCACGTTCCTGCAGGGAGTTTGCCACATAGTCCCACCTTACAAGCGTCCGCTGGAACCCTGGGATCTTAACAGGGTGCTAACGGCTCTTCAGAAACCACCTTTAGAGCCGCTGCGGGATGTCTCTTTATCACGTCTTTCGCAGAAGGTGGCATTTCTAGTGCCAGTTACATCGCTCCGTAGAGTGTCGCAGCTGGCAGCGCTGTCATGCAAAGCCCCCTTCCTGGTTTTTCACCAGGATAAGGTGGTTCTGCGTCCTGTTCCGGAATTTCTCCCTAAGGTGGTATCCCCGTTTCATCTCAATCAGGATATCTCCTTACCTTCATTTTGCCCTCATCCAGTTCACCAATGTGAAAAGGATTTGCACTCGTTAGATCTGGTGAGAGCTCTCCGGCTGTACATGTCTCGCACGGCGCCCCTGCGCCGTTCAGATGCGCTCTTTGTCCTTGTCGCTGGCCAGCGTAAGGGTTCGCAGGCTTCCAAGTCAACCTTGGCTCGGTGGATCAAGGAACAGATTCTTGTAGCCTACCGTTCTTCGGGGCTTCCGCTTCCTTTGGGGCTGAAAGCCCATTCTACCAGAGCCGTGGGTGCGTCCTGGGCATTGCGGCACCGGGCTACGGCTCATCAGGTGTGTCAGGCAGCTACCTGGTCTAGTCTGCACACTTTCACGAAACACTATCAAGTGCATACCTATGCTTCGGCAGACGCCAGTCTAGGTAGGCGAGTCCTTCAGGCGGCGGTTGCCCACCTGTAAGAGGGGGTCGTTTTCGGCTTTTTTTATCGAGGTATTCTTTTACCCACCCAGGGACTGCTTTTGGACGTCCCAATTGTCTGGGTCTCCCAATGGAGTGACAAAGAAGAAGGGAATTTTGTTTACTTACCGTAAATTCCTTTTCTTCTAGCTCCTATTGGGAGACCCAGCACCCGCCCCTGTTCCCTTCGGGCTGTTTGTTCTTTTGTGTACACATGTTGTTCATGTTGAATGGTTCTTTTGGTTCATGGTTTTCAGTTCTCCGAACATCCTTCGGATTGAATTTACCTTAGACCAATTTATAAGTTTTTCCTCCTTCCTGCTTTTGCACCAAAACTGAGGAGCCCGTGATGCACGGGAGGGTGTATAGGCAGAGGGGAGGGGTTACACTTTTTAAAGTGTAATACTTTGTGTGGCCTCCGGAGGCAGAAGCTATACACCCAATTGTCTGGGTCTCCCAATAGGAGCTAGAAGAAAAGGAATTTACGGTAAGTAAACAAAATTCCCTTCGTTTTCTTTATCGTTCCTTTGGGAGACCCAGACCTTGGGTGTTTAGCTTCTGCCTCCGGAGGACACACAAAGTACTACACCTAAAAGTGTAGCTCCTCCCTCTGAGCTTATACACTCCCTGGTGAGCCAGTCCCAGCCAGTTTATCGCTTTGTATTCAGGAGGCATACATCCACACATGCATTCTCATTGAAGATTGAAGAAATGCGGGTCCACGTCTGGACTCCCGACATGTCCCTTCTCACCCCACTGTGTCGGTGGTGTTGTTAAGGTTGATTTCCAAGGCTGGAGCCTTACATGCCGTGCTCCTTCACCATCCCTCCTGGGCTCTGGATTGAAGTGGGAGCTAGCGCGGTCTCCATGCCTGGCAGGAGGCCGGTCTCCGTCCACAGCCCCTTGAGGGCTCTGCTGGACCGGAGCACTCATCCCCAGGGACCTGGCCCTGCGTCTCAGCAGCTAAGTACCTGAGACGTTCATATGTTGGGGGGTCCCTGTCCTTTATTGTATGGGGAGAGTGTGTTTGCTGTATTTGTTTTTGGAATTTCCGATGGGTTCTCTGGCTTTCGCCCGAGAACTGCGCCGATGGTGCCTGCGCGTCGGCCTCGCTGCTCAAATTTAGGCCCCGGCTTCGCCGGAGGCCTAGTTTCTGTTACCTGCCCTCGCATGTCACTCATGCAGAGGGACAGGCACGGCTCCTCCCGGCGGCTTTCCTGCACAGGGGAGGGACACTCCCCACTGCTTGTGCGTGACTCCTCCCCTGCAGGTCTCTATGGCCCTCCAGATCCCGCTTTCTTACAGGGACGCCCCCCTGTCCCGCCCCCTCTCTTCGCTCCGGCGGCCATTTTCTTGGACAGGGTTCACTCTGCGCTGGGCCATCCTGCACTCTGCATCCCTGCTGAGGTGCTGTGCATTGGGGGTCCGGGCTTCTGGATCTGGAGGGCACACAACACCGCTTCCAGCGGTCTGGTAAGCTACAGCCGGTCTCTGGTTGTGGACCTCTGTATATACTCCCTGGGGTTCATTCTCTTTGTAGAGGCTGTCCCCACTCCAGCAGCATGTCTCACACGAGGAGCAAGGCCCCAAAGCTTTATACTGTATGCGCTGCATGTAAGCTCCTGCTGCCTGAACCGAGCACCTATCCACATTGTGATGTCTGCTCTAACTTGGAGGTGCCACAGCCTGGAGTCTCACCCCCAGTGGTCTCTCAGGCTACTTCTGCACGTGTGGCTGAACCCCCGGCCTGGGTAGAGTCCTTCTCTAGGTCTATCTCCCAGTCATTTGCTGAGTCCATGGGACTTCTGTCCAGGACTTTGATGAATATGCATCAGCCCCCTTCACAGGGTGCTTCTAATGCTCTCGCTAAGGGTCCTTTAGGATCCCTATCATCTGACCTCCGTCCACTGGAGCTCACAGAGGATTCATCATCAGGGCACAGATCCCGTCCTCCTAAGAGGCGCCGCAGGGTTTCCCCTCCCTCCTCATCCCGCGGTTCTGATTCAAGAGCTGACTCGCAAGATGAGGAGGATGCCTTTACAGGGGGCTCGGAGGCTAACTCCATGTGCCCCATTGCTCTTTCCGAGGGGGACTCAGAACTTGGTGACTTGATTGCTTCCATTAATTCTGTACTGGATCTCAATCCGCCAGTATCAGAGGAGCATCCCTCTCTGGCAGAAAAGCACCAGTTTACCTCGCCTAAGAGAGTAAAGAGTGTGTTCTTTAACCACTCCTTTTTTCAGTCCGCTGTGACCAAACCCAGGGCCTGTCCTGACAAACGCTTCCCAAAGCGTGGTTCTGATGACCGTTTTCCCTTTCCACCTGAGGTGGTCAAGGAGTGGGCTCACTCCCCAAAGGTAGACCCTCCGGTGTCTAGGCTCTCAGCCCAGACCGTTGTGTCGGTGGCTGATGGCACTTCCCTTAGGGATGCCACTGACCGTCAGATTGACCTTCTGGCCAAATCCGTGTATGAAGCTGTGGGGGCCGCGTTTTCCCCAACGTTTGCAGCAGTGTGGGCTCTCAAAGCCATCTCTGCTTCTCTAGAGGAGATGCATTCCCTCACCAGGGAATCTATGCCCGAGATGGTTGCCTTAACTTCTCAAGCTTCAGCTTTTTCATCTTATGCCATGTCTGCCATGCTAGAGGCTTCTCACCGCACTGCGGTGGCTTCGGCTAATTCCCTCATTATCCGCAGGATCTTGTGGCTTCGAGAGTGGAAGGCAGATGCTTCTTCAAAGAAGTACCTTGCTGGGCTCCCTTTTGCTGGTTCCCGGCTGTTCGGTGAACAGCTGGATGAAATTATTAAAGAAGCTACTGGCGGGAAGAGTACTTCCATGCCACAAACCAAGACCAGGAAACCTGCCCAGGGTAGGAATCAGTCGAGGTTTCGCTTCCATCGACATCAGAGATGCCTATCTACATGTGCCAATTGCAGTTTCACACCAGCGTTGGCTACGCTTTTCAATAGGAGAAGATCATTTCCAATTCGTGGCTCTCCCCTTCGGGTTAGCCACGGCCCCTCGGGTATTCACCAAGGTCATGGCAGCAGTGGTTGCGGTTCTGCACCTCCAGGGGTTGGCAGTGCTCCCTTACCTGGACGACCTTCTAGTCAAGGCTCCATCCAGCGCAGACTGTCAGCGGAGTGTCTCGCTCACTCTCGCCACTCTAGCCCAATTCGGGTGGTTTGTCAATCTTCCCAAATCCACTCTGACTCCGACCCAGAGTCTCACGTACCTAGGGATGCAGTTTGAGACTTTGCCGGCACTTGTGAAGTTGCCCTTAAACAAACAGCTGTCACTCCAGTTGGCGGTGCGCTCTCTCCTGAGGCCCCGCCGTTATACCCTCAGGCGTCTGATGCAGGTGCTGGGTCAAATGGTGGCGTCCATGGAGGCTGTTCCCTTTGCCCAGTTCCATCTGCGCCCCCTGCAGCTGGACATTTCCGCTGTTGGGACAAGCAGCCTTCCTCCTTACACAAGTTAGTGGCTCTGTCGCCACGGACCAGGAGCTCTCTTCAGTGGTGGCTTCGGCCCCTCTCCCTGTTCCAAGGGCGCTCCTTCCTGGCCCCGTCCTGGGTGATTCTCACCACGGATGCCAGTCTATCCGGCTGGGGAGCGGTATGTCTCCACCACAGAGCACAGGGCACTTGGACTCCATCCGAGTCAGCTCTTTCAATCAATGTGCTGGAAACCAGAGCCGTGCTTCTAGCTCTCCTAGCATTTCACCACCTGCTGACGGGCAGGCACATTCGAGTCCAGTCAGACAACGCGACAGCGGTTGCCTACATCAATCATCAAGGCGGGACACGCAGCCGCCTGGCAATGATAGAGGTACAACGCATTCTTCAATGGGCGGAAGACTCCAGGTCCACCATATCCGCAGTCCACATCCCAGGCGTGGACAACTGGGAGGCAGATTATCTCAGCCGTCAAAGCGTGGACGGTGGCGAGTGGTCCCTGCACCCGGCAGTATTTCAGTCGATCTGCCGCAAATGGGGCACTCTGGACGTGGACCTAATGGCATCCCGTCACAACAACAAAGTTCCTGTTTACGTGGCTCGCTCCCACGATCCTCAGGCCTTCGCCGCGGACGCTCTGGTTCAGGACTGGTCCCAGTTTCGTCTGTCCTACGTGTTTCCCCCTCTAGCTCTCTTGCCCAGAGTCCTGCGCAAGATCAGGATGGAGGGTCGTCGAGTCATCCTCATTGCACCGGACTGGCCCAGGCGAGCTTGGTATCCGGACCTGCTCCAACTGTCCGTAGAGATGCCGTGGCATCTCCCGGACCGTCCAGACCTACTCTCGCAAGGTCCGTTTTTCCGCCCGAATTCTGCGGCACTCAATTTGACGGCGTGGCTCTTGAGTCCTGGATTTTGACGGCTTCTGGTATTCCTCCTGAAGTCATCTCCACTATGACTCGGGCCCGCAAGTCTTCCTCCGCTAAGATCTATCACAGGACTTGGAAAATTTTCCTGTCCTGGTGTCGCTCTACCGGCCATCCTCCTTGGCCATTCTCCTTGCCGACTCTTCTGTCTTTTCTACAGTCCGGTCTGCAGCTAGGACTGTCCCTCAACTCTCTCAAGGGACAAGTCTCGGCTATGTCAGTTCTGTTCCAGCGGCGTATCGCTCGGCTGGCTCAGGTCCGCACCTTCATGCAGGGCGCGTCTCACATCATTCCGCCTTACCGGCGGCCCTTGGACCCCTGGGACCTTAACTTGGTTCTCACGGTCTTGCAGAAACCCCCCTTTGAGCCTCTTAGGGAGGTTTCTTTGTATCGTCTTTCACAGAAAGTGGCCTTTCTGGTTGACATAACTTCTCTCAGGAGAGTCTCTGATTTAGCTGCGCTCTCTTCGGAGTCACCTTTTTTGGTTTTTCATCAAGACAAGGTGGTTCTCCGTCCGACTCCGGACTTTCTTCCTAAGGTGGTCTCTCCCTTCCACCTTAACCAGGACATTACCTTACCTTCCTTCTGTCCGGCCCCTGTTCATCGCTTTGAAAAAGCTCTACATACTGTAGATCTGGTGCGTGCTCTCCGGATCTAGGTGTCTCGCACCGCTGCGCTTAGGCGGTGCACCTCTCTTTTTGTGCTAACCACAGGTCGGCGCAAGGGCCTCCCTGCTTCTAAGCCGACCTTAGCCCGTTGGATTAGGTCGACCATTTCGGACGCCTACCAGAGAACGCAGGCGCCTCCCCCGCCGGGGATCAAAGCACACTCGACCAGAGCTGTCGGTGCCTCTTGGGCTTTTAGGCACCAGGCTGCGGCTCAACAAGTCTGTCAGGCTGCCACTTGGGCTAGCCTGCATACCTTCTCGAAGCACTACCAAGTGCATGCTCATGCTTCGGCAGATGCGAGCTTGGGCAGACGCATCCTTCAGGCGGCTGTCGCCCACTTGTGAAGTTAGGTTCTGCCTACTTCTTAGTTTTTCTGTTTTTCCCACCCAGGGACTGCTTTGGAACGTCCCAAGGTCTGGGTCTCCCAAAGGAACGATAAAGAAAAAGAGAATTTTGTTTACTTACCGTAAATTCTTTTTCTTATAGTTCCGTCTTGGGAGACCCAGCACCCTCCCTGTTGCCAATTTCCTTGTTCCGCGTGTTTTCACCCGCTGTTGTCGTGGACAGAGTCTCCGGTTGTTCCGGCTCTTGCTCTGTTCTACTTGTGGGTGGCTATTCTCCTTCAGCTTTTGCACTAAACTTGCTGGGACTGGCTCACCAGGGGGTGTATAAACTCAGAGGGAGGAGCTACACTTTTAGGTGTAGTACTTTGTGTGTCTTCCGGAGGCAGGAGCTAAACACCCAAGGTCTGGGTCTCCCAAGACGGAACTATAAGAAAAAGAATTTACGGTAAGTAAACAAAATTCTCTTTTTGTGTTTTCTCTCATCATAGTGCTGAATTAAATTTTAGCCTTTTTGGGTCATGAATGAATTTTCACCATTGGTTGACATTTGACTAATCCAGTTAAGGGCAATAAAACAGGGATGGAATATAGATGCAGTTTATTTCTTCTCGCGAACCCATAGAATTGAGTGGAAGTAAGATCAAAAATGGACATGTCCATTTTTATTTATTTTCTACATATTGCGGACACTTCATCCATAAAATGACAGATATCTGCCTATACTGGGTACATGCTCTTGACAAAATGAACAGAACATGAAAACCAGGTGCATGACTGAGGTCTTGGGATGGAGGCCTGGGTCTACTGTGATGACGAGGGTATGTGAAGGATGGGACTTATTGACGTCAAGGCTCTACTTACCAAGGGGTGCACCATTCTACTTGAAGGGAGTGGGTACAGAGACTTGTATTTCTGCACAGTACTTTCTTTGCTCAGAACTTGTCATGAGGCAGCAGCTTGCAGCGTATGTTAGTGGCAATCTTTCATTCTTCATCTTCGGCTGTTAGTCTTTCCAGGCTTTGTAAACCTGACTGATGCTCAGTCCCTTGTTAGGTGTGTCAGGCCCGCTTCATTGTTTAATTGAAAATCGGGCATTGCTATTTAGGATTTGTCCTTTTCTTTGTCGCTCCATTGGGAGACCCAGACAATTGGGTGTATAGCTACTGCCTCCGGAGGACACACAAAGTATTACACTTAAAAGTGTAAAGCCCCTCCCCTCTGCTATACACCCTCCCGTGCATCACGGGCTCCTCAGTTTTTAAGCTTTGTGCGAAGGAGGCACACATGCAAGCATAGCTCCACAACTTAGTCAGCAGCAGCTGCTGACTATTTCGGATGGAAGAAAAGTGGGCCCATATAGGGCCCCCAGCATGCTCCCTTCTCACCCCACTCTGGTCGGGTGTTGTTAAGGTTGAGGTACCCATTGCGGATACGGAGGCTGGAGCCCACATGCTGTTTTCTTCGGCGCTCCATTGGGAGACCCAGACGATTGGGTGTATAGCTACTGCCTCCGGAGGCCACACAAAGTATTACACTAAAAAGTGTAAGGCCCCTCCCCTTCTGCATATACACCCCCCGTGGGATCACGGGCTCCTCAGTTTTATGCTTTGTGCGAAGGAGGTCAGACATCCACGCATAGCTCCACTGTTTAGTCAGCAGCAGCTGCTGACTATGTCGGATGGAAGAAAAGAGGGCCCATACTAGGGCCCCCAGCATGCTCCCTTCTCACCCCACTTTTGTCGGCGGTGTTTGTTAAGGTTGAGGTACCCATTGCGGGTACGGAGGCTGGAGCCCACATGCTGCTTTCCTTCCCCATCCCCCTGAGGGCTCTGGGTGAAGTGGGATCTTACCGGCCTCCAGGCTCTGAGGCCGGGCTCCATCCACAGACCCGGAGATCCTGCTGGAATGGAGCTGAGTATCGTCAGGGACAAGGCCCTGCAACGTTAAGGTACTCTGTGTCCCCGTACAGACCACGCACACACACACACCAGCATGCTGGGTGTGTTAGTGCGCCGGGGACAACAGCGCTGCGCGCTGGGGCTATACTCACTGCAGCTTAGCTGAGTGAGTTAATGTGTGGGAAACTGCCGCGCCGGCCGCTGCTAGAAGCTGCGGCGCGGATGAGACTTGTGGTGCGCCGGGGACTTCCGCGCTGACCGTGCTTTTACGACGGCAGCGCTTATAAATCGAGTCCCCGGCTTTTGCGGCCTAGTTTCGTTTCCTTCCCGCCCCCGGGCCTGCCAGTCAGGGAAGGGGCGAGACGCTGTACAATGGTCAGCACCGAGGGCTGGAGTCTTATTTACATACTCCAGCCCCCTCACTGGGCACAGTGGGACGCCAGCTTCCCGCTCTTTGTCTGGGGCACGCCCACGGCCCGCCCCTCTTCACAGGACGCCGGCAGCCATTCCTGCATGCAGTCTAAGCTGGAGAACGGACACAGGCTCTGGGAGACCCGGTCAAGGGATTCTGGCGACCACACACCCGCTTAAGCGGGCGGTAAGCAGCACCTTGGTGCTGACCCCACTAGTGCCACAGTGTTTTGTGTACTTTATGCTTGTACCTATATTGCACTGTACGGTCGCTTCTTGGCTATATACCCCTAGATTGCTCTGAGGAGACAACAGCATGTCGTCCGCAGAAAAGCAAGGGTGCCAAGGCACAGGCTTTCTATGCTGTCTGTACCGCATGTGAGGCTGTTTTACCGGCAGGTTCCACTAACCCCCATTGGGTAGAGTCTCTGCTAGTGGTGGCCCAGAGAGAGCCACCTGTGAAACTGTCCAGAGGACAAAGTTTGCAGTTTTTTGCTGATAAAATGTCTGGGACTATGACCAAGATTCTAGAAACTTTGCAGTCCAGGCCGGTGACTCAGACAATGGGCACTGTTGAATCAATGCCCCCCGGTCTCCCTCAGTTGGAACTAATACGTGCTCCAAGGGGGTCCCATACATCCCAGACTGAAGGCTCTGCACGGACGACAGTCCCAGTCAGCCTAAGCGAGCTCGCTGGGAGAGACCCTCGACTTCACACAGCAAGATCAGCTCCGATTGCCGCCGCGCCATCCTCGTCGCCCCAGACTGGCCGAGGAGGTCGTGGTACCCGGATCTGTGGCATCTCACGGTCGGCCAACCGTGGGCACTACCAGACCGGCCAGACTTACTGTCCCAAGGGCCGTTTTTCCATCTGAATTCTACGGCCCTGAACCTGACTGTGTGGCCATTGAGTCCTGGATCCTAGCGTCTTCAGGATTATCTCAAGACGTCATTGCCACCATGAGACGGGCTAGGAAGCCGACGTCTGCCAAGATCTACCACAGGACGTGGAAGATATTCTTATCTTAGTGCTCTGCTCAGGGAGTGTCTCCCTGGCCATTTGCATTGCCTACTTTTCTTCCTTCCTGCAATCTGGTTTGGAAAAAGGTTTGTCGCTCGGCTCCCTTAAAGGACAAGTCCCAGCGCTGTCTGTATTCTTTCAGAAGCGCCTAGCACGACTTCCTCAGGTACGCACGTTCCTGCAGGGGGTTTGTCACATTGTCCCTCCGTACAAGAGGCCGTTAGACCCATGGGATCTGAACAGGGTACTAATTGCTCTCCAGAAGCCGTCCTTCGAGCCTCTGAGGGATGTTTCACTTTCACAGAAAGTGGCCTTTCTGGTAGCGGTCACATCTCTTCGGACAGTGTCCGAGCTAGCAGCGCGGTCAGCCAAAGCTCCCTTCCTGGTGTTTCACCAAGACAAGGTAGTGCTGCGCCCGATTCCGGAGTTTCTCCCTAAGGTGGTATCCCCCTTTCATCTCAATCAGGATATCTCCTTACCTTCCTTTTGTCCTCATCCAGTTCATCGATATGAAATGGATTTGCATTTGTTGGATCTGGTGAGAGCACTCAGAATCTACATTTCCCGCACGGCGCCCCTGCGCCTCTCGGATGCACTCTTTGTACTTGACTCTGGTCAGCGTAAAGGGTCGCAGGCTTCCAAATCCACCCTGGCTCGATGGTTCAAGGAACCAATTCTTGAAGCCTACCGTTCTGCTGGGCTTCCGGTTCCATCAGGGCTGAAGGCCCATTCTACCAGAGCCGTGGGTGCGTCCTGGGCATTACGGCACCAGGCTACGGCTCAGCAGGTGTGCCAGGCAGCTACCTGGTCGAGTCTGCACACTTTCACCAAGCATTATCAGGTGCATACCTACGCTTAGGCGGATGCCAGCCTAGGTAGAAGAGTCCTGCAGGCGGCGGTTGCCTCCATGTAGGGAAGGGCTGTTTTACAGCCCTAACTTGAGGTATTAATTTACCCACCCAGGGACTGCTTTTGGACGTCCCAATCGTCTGGGTCTCCCAATGGAGCGCCGAAGAAGAAGGGAATTTTGTTACTTACCGTAAATTCCTTTTTCTTCTAGCTCCAATTGGGAGACCCAGCACCCGCCCTGTTTCCTTCGGGATTTTTGTTTTTTTCGGGTACACATGTTGTTCATGTTGAATGGTTTCAGTTCTCCGATGTTCCTTCGGAGTGAATTTGTTTAACCAGTTATTGGCTTTCCTCCTTCTTGCTTTTGCACTAAAACTGAGGAGCCCGTGATCCCACGGGGGGTGTATATGCAGAAGGGGAGGGGCCTTACACTTTTTAGTGTAATACTTTGTGTGGCCTCCGGAGGCAGTAGCTATACACCCAATCGTCTGGGTCTCCCAACTGGAGCTAGAAGAAAAGGAATTTACGGTAAGTAACAAAATTTCTTCAGCGCTCTATTGGGAGACCCAGACGATTGAGGTATAGCTACTGCCCTCTGGAGGCCACACAAAGCACTACATTAAAAGTGCAAGGCCCCTCCCCCTCTGGCTATACCCCCCCGTGGTATCACGGGTTCTCCAGTTTTAGCTTTGTGTGCGAAGGAGGTCAGACATTCCATGCATAGCTCCACAGATTTTAGTCAGCAGCAGCTGCTGACTATGTCGGATGGAAGAAAAGAGGACACATATAGTGTTCCCAGCATGCTCCCTTCTCACCCCTGGATGGTGTTGTAAGGTTGAGGTACCTATTGCTGGTACAGGGCTGGAGCCTGACATGCTGTTTTCCTTCCACATCCCCTTGTAGGGCTCTGTGGAAGTGGGATCCTGCCGGCCTCTCAGCTCTGATGCCGGGCTCCATCCACAGACCCATTAGAACCTGATGGATTCGGAGCAGGAGCACGATCAGGGACAGGGCCCTGCATCTTACAGGTACTCTGTGTCCCCGGCAGGCACAGACACACTCCGGGCTGGCTGGGTGTTATAGTGCGCCGGGGACCGCAACGTGGAGTTGGTGTCCCTACAGATTACTGGGGGATTGTTTGTGTTTGGGAACGCAGCGCCGACCCCCTCTGGACCGGGCGGCGCTGCTGTGACTTGTGGTGCGCCGGGGATCCGCCGTCCGCGCTTTTACGGCGGCGGCGGTTATAACTTTAGTCCCCGGCTTTTTTGGGCCTAGGACGCCGGCAGCTCCGTTTCGTTCCCGCCCCCACCCTGTCATTCAGGGTAGGGGAGAGACGCTGTTCGCAAGCAGCGACGAGGGCTGGAGCCTGATTTACATGCTCCAGCCCTCTCACTTGGCACAGAGGGAAGCAGGCTTCCCGCTCTTGGCCAGGAACGCCCAGGGCCCGCCCCCCTTCCTCTCTCGAGACGCCGGCAGCCATTACATGCATGCCTGGCTGGAGGAAGGACGCAAGGCTCTGGGAGACCTGGACTAGGGGCTATCTGGCGACCACACACCCGCTTTTTAAGCGGGCGGTAAGCGATTTTTCTGTGCTGGTCCCTCTAGTGCCTCACTGTGTATCAGTGTACTGGATACAGTTATATAGATATTGTATTTCTTGCACTGTGAGGTGCGCTTCTGGCTGCATATCCCAGATCGCTCTGTGGAAGCAGCAACATGTCATCCTCAAAACGCAAGGCGGCCAAGGCAAAAAGGGCTGTGTATACTGCGTGTGCTGCATGTGGGGCTAATCTACCAGCAGGCTCTGATGACCCCCATTGTGTGCAATGCTCCGACCCGGTGCTGCTTCGCCAGCCGGAGTCAGGAGAGGTAGCGACCCAGGCTGAGACGCTTGTAAGTTCTGCCCCGGTGACAGGGACGGACTTTGCAGTTTTTGCAGATAATATGTCTGTATCTATGGCAAAAATCCTTGAGACCTTGCAATCTATGCATGGGGCTCAGTCTCTGGGCACGGCGAGGCCTCTGTCCTCAGGTCCCCCTTACTTGGAATGTATCCAGCCCACAGGGGGGTCCCCGGCTTCACAGGCCGAGGATTATGACTCAGATGATGGCCCCAGCCACCCTAAGCGAGCTCGCTGGGAAAGACCCTCGACGTCATCACACTGCTCAGGGTCTCAGCGCAATCAGTCTCCCTGTGATGTGTCTGATGAGAGTGATCAGGAATCCACTCCTGGAACCCCTCTCAACCTGGATACCCCGGATGGGGATGCCATGGTAGACGACCTTATCTCAGCCATCAATAGGCTGTTGGATATTTCTCCCCCAGCCCCTTCAGCAGAAGAGGCGGCTGCGGAACAGGAAAAGTTTCGTTTCCTTTATCCCAAGCGTAAATTGAGTGCTTTGTTAGATCACTCTGACTTCAGAGAATCAATCCAGAAGCACGACGCTCACCCAGAAAGGCGTTTCTCTAAACGATCTAAAGATACGCGTTTCCCTTTCCCCCCTGAGGTGGTCAAGCGCTGGACACAGTGTCCAAAGGTAGACCCCCCGATTTCCAAACTTGCAGCTAGATCCATAGTTGCAGTGGAGGATGGCGCTTCACTTAAAGATGCCAATGACAGACAGATGGACCTTTGGTTAAAATCTGTCTATGAAGCTATAGGCGCGTCGTTTGCTCCGGCATTCGCAGCCGTATGGGCACTCCAGGCTATTTCAGCTGGCTTAGCAAAAGTGGATGCTATCATGCATCCAGCAGTGCCGCAAGTGGCGCACCTTACCACGCAGATGTCGGCGTTTGCGTCTTACGCTATCAATGCGGTCCTAGAATCTACCAGTCGCACCTCAATGGCGTCCGCCAATTCGGTAGTTTTGCGCAGAGCCTTGTGGTTAAAGGACTGGAAAGCAGATGCTGGTTCCAAAAAATGTTTAACCAGTTTGCCTTTGTCTAGAGAGAGACTGTTTGGCGAGCCATTGGCTGACATCATTAAGCAGTCCAAGGGTAAAGACTCCTCTTTACCACAACCCAGAACACCCAAACCTCAGCAGAAAAAGTGGCAGCAGAGGTTTCAGTCCTTTCGAGGTTCGGGCAAGACACCATTTACCTCGTCCAAAGGGACTCAGAGGACGCAAAGAAACTCAGATTCGTGGCGGACTCACACACGCCCCAAGAAAGCAAATGGAGGTACCGCTTCCAAAGCGGCTACCTCATGACTTCCAGCCCCCCCCCTCCGCATCGCCGGTCGGGGGCAGGCTCTCCCGCTTTTCCGGCATTTGGATGTCACAGGTCAAAGACCGGTGGGTGACGGACATTTTGTCTCGCGGGTACAGAATCGAGTTCAATTCTCGTCCTCCAGCTCGGTTCTTCAGAACCTCCCCACATCCAGACCGAGCAGATGCTCTGCTGCAGGCGGTGGATTCCCTAAAAGCGGAAGGAGTGGTTATCCCAGTCCCTCCTCAGGAACAAGGGCAAGGGTTTTACTCCAATCTCTTTGTGGTTCCAAAAAAGGACGGCTCGTTCCGTCCTGTTCTGGACCTAAAACGGCTCAACAAACATGTGCACGCCAGGAGGTTCCGGATGGAAACCCTCCGCTCTGTCATTGCCTCAATGTCCAGAGGAGACTTCCTTGCCTCAATAGACATCAAAGATGCTTATCTCCACGTGCCAATTGCTACAGAACATCAACGTTTTCTACGTTTTGTGATAGGAGACGACCATTTTCAGTTCGTAGCTCTTCCATTTGGTCTGGCGACAGCCCCACGGGTCTTCACCAAGGTCATGGCGGCGGTGGTAGCAGTCTTGCACTCTCAGGGACACTCGGTGATTCCTTACCTAGACGACTTATTGGTCAAAGCTCCCTCTCAGGAGGCATGCCAACTCAGCCTGAATGCTACGCTGGAGACTCTACAGTCTTTCGGATGGATCATCAACTTTCCAAAGTCGATCCTATCACCGACTCAGTCACTAACGTATCTTGGCATGGAGTTTCATACTCTAGCAGCGATAGTGAAGCTTCCGCTGGACAAGCAGCGGTCACTACAGACAGGGGTGCAATCTCTCCTGCAGGGCCAGTTGCATCCCTTGCGGCGCCTCATGCATTTCCTAGGGAAGATGGTGGCAGCCATGGAAGCAGTTCCCTTTGCGCAGTTTCATCTGCGCCCACTTCAATGGGACATTCTCCGCCAATGGGACGGGAAGTCAACGTCCCTGGACAGGAAAGTCTCGCTTTCCCAGACGGCCAAAGACTCTCTACAATGGTGGCTCCTTCCCACATCATTGTCTCAGGGAAGATCCTTCCTGCCCCCATCCTGGGCAGTAGTCACGACAGATGCGAGTCTGTCAGGGTGGGGAGCAGTATTTCTCCACCACAGGGCTCAGGGGACGTGGACTCCGCAGGAGTCCACCCTTCAGATCAATGTTCTGGAGATCAGAGCAGTGTATCTTGCTCTACTGGCCTTCCAACAGTGGCTGGAAGGAAAGCAGATCCGAATCCAATCGGACAACTCCACAGCGGTGGCATACATCAACCACCAAGGAGGGACGCGCAGTCGGCAAGCCTTCCAAGAAGTCCGGCGCATTCTAATGTGGGTGGAGGACAGAGCATCCACCATATCCGCGGTTCACATCCCAGACGTAGAAAACTGGGAAGCAGACTTCCTCAGTCGCCAGGGCATGGACGCAGGGGAATGGTCCCTTCACCCGGACGTGTTTCAGGAAATCTGTCGCCGCTGGGGAGTGCCGGACGTCGACCTAATGGCATCCCGGCACAACAACAAGGTCCCGGCATTCATGGCGAGGTCGCGCGATCAAAGAGCTCTGGCGGCAGACGCCTTGGTTCAAGATTGGTCGCAGTTTCAGCTCCCATACGTGTTTCCGCCTCTGGCGCTCTTGCCCAGAGTGCTACGCAAGATCAGATCCGAGTGCAGCCGCGTCATACTCGTCGCTCCAGACTGGCCGAGGAGGTCGTGGTATCCGGATCTGTGGCATCTCACGATCGGTCGACCGTGGTCACTGCCAGACCGACCAGACTTACTGTCCCAAGGGCCGTTTTTCCATCAGAATTCTGCGGCCCTGAACCTGACTGTGTGGCCATTGAGTCCTGGATCCTAGCATCTGCTGGATTATCTCAGGGAGTCATTGCCACAATGAGACAAGCTAGAAAGTCGAATTCGGCTAAGATCTACCACAGAACGTGGAAGATTTTCTTGTCCTGGTGCTCTGCTCAGGGAGTGTCTCCCTGGCCATTTGCATTGCCCAAGTTTCTTTCCTTCCTGCAATCGGGGTTAGAAAAGGGCTTGTCGCTCAGCTCCCTTAAAGGGCAAGTTTCGGCACTATCCGTGTTTTTTCAGAAGCGTCTAGCACGTCTTCCTAAGGTGCGCACGTTCCTGCAGGGGGTCTGTCATATTGTGCCCCCGTACAAGCGACCGTTAGATCCATGGGATCTGAACAGGGTACTAGTTGCTCTCCAGAAGCCGCCCTTCGAGCCTCTGAAGGAAGTTTCCTTTTCTCGGCTGTCGCAGAAAGTGGCGTTTCTTGTTGCAATCACATCGCTTCGGCGAGTGTCTGAGCTGGCAGCTCTGTCATCTAAGGCTCCCTTCCTGGTGTTCCACCAGGACAAGGTTGTGCTGCGCCCCATTCCGGAGTTTCTCCCTAAGGTCGTATCCTCTTTTCATCTTAATCAGGATATTTCCTTGCCTTCTTTTTGCCCTCATCCGGTTCACCGGTATGAAAAGGCCTTACGTTTGCTAGATCTGGTGAGAGCACTCAGAATCTACATTTCCCGCACGGCGCCCATACGCCGTGCCGATGCACTTTTCGTCCTTGTCGCTGGTCCGCGCAAGGGGTTGCAGGCTTCTAAAGCCACCCTGGCTCGATGGATCAAAGAACCAATTCTAGAGGCCTACCGTTCTGCGGGGCTTCCGGTTCCTTCAGGGCTAAAAGCCCACTCCACCAGAGCCGTGGGTGCGTCCTGGGCATTACGTCACCAGGCTTCGGCTCAACAGGTGTGCCAGGCAGCTACCTGGTCCAGTCTGCACACTTTCACCAAGCATTATCAGGTGCATACCTATGCTTCGGCGGATGCCAGCTTAGGTAGAAGAGTCCTGCAGGCGGCAGTGACACCCCCATAGGGGAGGGCTGTTTTGCAGCTCTAACATGAGGTATTTATTTACCCACCCAGGGACAGCTTTTGGACGTCCCAATCGTCTGGGTCTCCCAATAGAGCGCTGAAGAAGAAGGGAATTTTGTTACTTACCGTAAATTCCTTTTCTTCTAGCTCTTATTGGGAGACCCAGCACCCGCCCTGTTGTCCTTCGGGATGTTTTTTTGTTGTTTGCGGGTACACATGTTGTTCATGTTGAACGGTTTTTCAGTTCTCCGATGTTATTCGGAGTTAATTTGTTTAAACCAGTTATTGGCTTCCTCCTTCTTGCTTTGGCACTAAAACTGGAGAACCCGTGATACCACGGGGGGGTATAGCCAGAGGGGGAGGGGCCTTGCACTTTTAATGTAGTGCTTTGTGTGGCCTCCAGAGGGCAGTAGCTATACCCCAATCGTCTGGGTCTCCCAATAAGAGCTAGAAGAAAAGGAATTTACGGTAAGTAACAAAATTCCCTTCTCCCTTCTTTCCTTCCCCATCCCTGCAGGGCTCTGGGTGAAGTGGGATCCATAATCGGTCTCTAGACACTGGGACCGTGCTCCCTCCGCAGCCCCTGGGAATCTGCTGGACAGGAGCTGAGTATCGTCAGGGACATGGCCCTGCTACTGCGAGGTACTCTGTATCCCCTTGGGGACGGCGCATGGCGCGCTTGTGTCGTACACGCTGCAGCACTGCTGGGCGTGTTAGTGCGCCGGGACCGCGCTTGTGGCCGGCTGCGCTTACACTCTAGTCTCCGGCTTCTGCCTAGTAACGCATATTCCAGGTGCTCTGTGTCCCCGTTGGGACGGCGCATAAAGCACCTTGGGCACAGACGCTGCAGCGACTGCGGCGTGCGTGTGGGTCCGGGACTACCGCGCCGACCGTGCACTGCCGGTCGGCCGCGATTTCAACTTTAATCCCCGGCTTTTTGCGGCCTAGTATGGGATTCTCCCGCCCTCAGACCTGCCAGTCAGGAAAAAGGGCGGGACGGTCGGTGTGACGCCGACAGTGAGGGCTGTAGTACATTGAGCTGTCCTCCGCCCCCCCCTCACTACCCACGCTGGGGCACCAGATTCCCGCACTTTTGTGTGAACACGCCCATGCCTCCCTCCTCCTCAGAGAACGCCGTCAGCCATGTTTTTTCAACACTTCTGGCTGCAGCTGAGGGAGATCCGGGTCAGAGAATCTGAGGGCTACAAGCCACATCCGCAGCCCCTGCCGGAGACTGAGTATCGTCAGGGACACCCTGCAGCTACAGGTACTCTGTGTCCCCGTTGGCACGGTGCCTGAAGCACCTTGGCTTCAGACGCAGCTGCGATTGCGGTGGGCATTCTTTGTCCGGGACTACCGCGCCGACCATGCATGTTTGCCGGCCGCGGTTTTACTTGAATCCCCGGCTTTTGCGGCCTAGTGGGTTCACACTCCCGCCCCTGAGCCTGCCAGTCAGGGAGAGGGGCGGGAGGGTCGGTGGGTTGCCGACAGTGAGGGCTGGAGCACACCTCGCTGTCCTCCGCCCCCCCACACTGATCCCTATAGACCACCGGATTCCTGCAGACACCTGCATCATAACGTAGGGAGGGCTGGAGCATACGTTGCTACCTCCTTCCCCCTCACTGAGCACTGGGCAGTTTTTCAAAGGTGGTCTTCCTAGGGTGTTGTCACCCCCTGGGTGCCGCAATATCTATATCTGTATATGTATATGTATATGTATATGGATAGATATAGAGATATAGAGATATAGAGATATAGAGATATAGAGATATAGAGATATAGAGATATAGAGATATAGAGATATAGAGATATAGAGATATAGAGAGAGAGAGAGAGAGAGAGGTGTGTATATATGTATGTGTCTATCTATATGATTTCACTGTTCGGCAGCATTATTGTTTTTGGCTGTATACCCTCGCTGATTACTCTGCGGACGACAGGCTGTTGTCTGCTCTTAAAGAGTAAGGGTGCCAAAACACTGGCTTATTTTAACCTCTTGTGCGCCTATATTACAGGCACTGCACAGATAACAGCTTCGCCGGCGTTCCCGGTCCAAGCGGCAGGGACAGAGTTACAGCTTGCTAAGAAACTCTCTGGGTCATTTTCCCTATCCATGTCTCAGGCTATGGACAAGTGGTCGGCTAAGAGACTAGGAGTTTGCAGTCCAGACCGGTCCCTTAAACAGGCCCCGGGCACTGCGAGATCGCCCCAGGCCTCTGTCGGTCTGCGACGAAGCGTGTTCCTGGGGTGGCCTCTAGTTATGACGTGGGGTACTCCGGCACGAACCGCAGTCCCAGTCCGGCTAAGCAGCCTTGCTTGGAATCTTCCCCGACTTCTTCAAGGGTTGAGGACCCTCTAGAGGATGGGGCGGAGGTCGCAATCCAGGACTCTGTCCGGACGTGGCTCTAAACGTCTTATAACAGTGGCTGACGGGTCCACGCTCAAAAATGCCACGGACAGACAGATAGAACTCCTAATGAGATGCATCTATGAAGCTATCGGCGCGTCCTTTGCTCCGGCATTCGCAGCCGTATGGGCACTCCAAGCTATCTCAGCTGGTCAGGCGCAAATTGACGCACTCACACGTACGTCTGCGCCGCAGGTGGCGTCCATAACCTCTCAAACATCGGCATTTGCGTCCTACGCTATTAATGCTGTCCTGGACTCTGCGAGCCGTACGGCGGTTGCGGCCGACAATTCGGTGGCAATACGCAGGGCCTTGTGGCTACGGGAATGGAAGGCAGATTCGGCTTCCAAAAAGTGCTTAACTGGTTTGCCATTTTCTGGCGACCGCTTGTTTGGTGAGAGATTGGATGAAATCATCAAACAATCCAAGGGAAAGGAAACATCCTTTCCCCAGGCCAAACCAAAAACACCCCAACAGAGGAGGAGACAGTCGAGGTTTCGGTCCTTTCGGGGTACGGGCAGGTCCCAATTCTCCTCGTCCAAAAGGCCTCAGAAGGATCAGAGGAACTCCGACGCATGGCGGTCTAAATCACGCCCTAAAAAGACCGCCGGAGGTGCCGCTACTAAGGTGGCTTCCTCATGACTTACGGCCTCCTCACACCGCATCCTCGGTCGGTGGCAGGCTCTCCCGCTTTTGCGACGCCTGGCTGCCACAAGTAAAAGACCGTTGGGTGAGAGACATTTTGTCTCACGGTTACAGGATAGAGTTCAGCTCTCGTCCTCCGACTCGATTCTTCAGAACATCTCCGCCTCCCGAGCGAGCCGAGGCTCTTCCGCAGGCGGTGGGCATTCTGAAAGCAGAAGGAGTGGTGGTCCCGGTTCCTCTTCAGCAACAGGGTCACGGTTTCTACTCCAACCTGTTTGTGGTTCCAAAGAAGGACGGGTCCTTCCGTCCTGTTTTGGACCTAAAACTGCTCAACAAACACGTAAGGACCAGGCGGTTCCGGATGGACTCCCTCCGCTCCGTCATCGCCTCAATGTCCCAAGGAGATTTCCTAGCATCGATAGATATCAAGGATGCTTATCGCCACGTACCATTTGCTCCAGAGCATCAGCGCTTCTTGCGCTTCGCCATAAAAGACGAACACCTTCAGTTCGCGGCACTGCCGTTCGGCCTGGCGAAAGCCCCAAGAGTTTTCACCAAGGTCATGGCTACAGTAGTTGCGGTCCTCCACTCTCAGGGTCACTCAGTGATACCTTACTTAGACGATCTGCTGGTCAAGGCACCCTCTCAAGAGGCATGCCAACACAGCCTCAACGTTACTCTGGAGATTCTCCAGAGTTTCGGGTGGATCATCAATTTTCCAAAGTCAAATCTGACACCGGTCCAATCGCTGACATATCTTGGCATGGAGTTTCATACTCTTCCAGCGATAGTGAAGCTTCCGCTGGACAAACAGCGTTCACTACTGACAGGGGTGCAATCTCTCCTTCAAGGTCGGTCGCACCCCTTGAGGCGCCTCATGCACTTCCTGGGGAAGATGGTGGCAGCAATGGAAGCAGCCCTTTCGCGCAGTTTCACCTGCGTCCACTTCAATGGGACATCCTACGCAAGTGGGACAGGATGCCGACGTCCCTAGACAGGGACGTCTCCCTCTCTCAGGCAACCAAAGCTTCCCTTCGGGGGTGGCTTCTTACCACCTCATTATCGAAGGGAAAATCCTTCCTACCCCCATCCTGGGCGGTGGTCACGACGGACGCGAGTCTGTCAGGGTGGGGAGCAGTTTTTCTCCACCACAGGGCTCAGGGTACGTGGACTCAGCAAGAGTCCTCACTTCAGATCAATGTTCTGGAGATCAGGGCAGTGTATCTTGCCCTAAAAGCGTTCCAGCAGTGGCTGGAAGGCAAGCAGATCCGAATTCAGTCGGACAACTCCACAGCGGTGGCTTACATCAACCACCAAGGTGGGACACGAAGTCGGCAAGCCTTCCAGGAAGTCCGGCGGATTCTGCTGTGGGTGGAAGCCACAGCATCCACCATATCCGCAGTTCACATCCCGGGCGTAGAAAACTGGGAAGCAGATTTTCTCAGTCGCCAGGGCATGGACGCAGGGGAATGGTCCCTTCACCCGGACGTGTTTCAGGAGATCTGTTGCCGCTGGGGGATGCCGGACGTCGACCTAATGGCGTCACGGCACAACAACAAGGTCCCAACATTCATGGCTCGATCTCAAGATTTCAGAGCTCTGGCGGCAGACGCCTTAGTTCAGGATTGGTCGCAGTTTCGGCTTCCTTATGTGTTTCCTCCTCTGGCACTGTTGCCCAGAGTGTTACGCAAGATCAGGGCCGACTGCCGCCGCGCCTCCTCGTCGCTCCAGACTGGCCGAGGAGGTCGTGGTACCCGAATCTGTGGCATCTCACGGTCGGCCAACCGTGGGCACTGCCAGACCGACCAGATTTGCTGTCTCAAGGGCCGTTTTTTCTATCTGAATTCTGCGGCCCTCAACCTGACTGTGTGGCCATTGAGTCCTGGATCCTAGCGTCTTCAGGATTATCTCAAGAGGTCATTGCCACTATGAGACAGGCTAGGAAAACAACGTCCGCCAAGATCAACCACAGGACGTGGAAAATTTTCCTGTCGTGGTGCTCTGCTCAGGGGTTTTTCTCCCTGGCCATTTGCCTTGCCCACTTTTCTGTCCTTCTTCAATCCGGATTGGAAAAGGGTTGGTCGTGAGGGATATTTCGCTCACATGTCTTTCGCAGAAAGTGGTTTTTCTAGTAGCAGTCACCTCACTTCGGAGAGTGTCTGAGTTGGCAGCGTTATCATGCAAGGCTCCTTTCCTGGTGTTTCACCATGACAAGGTGGTTCCGCGTCCGGTTCCGGAATTCCTCCATAAGGTGGTATTCCCTTTTCATCTCAATCAGGACATCTCCTTACTCTCGTTGTGTCCTCATCCAGTTCACCGATGTGAAAAGGATTTGCTCTTGTTAGGTCTGGTGAGAGCACTCAGACTCTACATTTCTCGTACGGCGCCCCTGCGCCGCTCTGATGCGCTATTTGTCCTTGTCGCTGGCCAGCGTAAAGGGTCGCAGGCTTTCAACTCAACTTGGCTCAGTGGATCAAGGAACCAATTCTTGAAGCCTACCGTTCTGCTGGGCTTCCGGTCCCTTCAGGCTGGAGGCCCATTCCGCCAGAGCCATGGGTGCGTCCTGGGCATTGCTGCACCAGGCTACGGCTCGGCAGGTGTGTCAGGCGACTACCTGGTCGAGTCTGCACACTTTCACAAAGCACTATCTAGTGCATACCTACGCTTCGGCAGATGCCAGCTGAGGGAGTCGGGTCTTTCAGGCGGCGGTGGTCCACCTGTAGGAAGGAGCCGTTTTACGGCTCTTTTATCGAGGTATTCTTTTACCTACCCAGGGACTGCTTTTGGACATCCCAATTGTCTGGGTCTCCCAATGGAGCGACAAAGAAGAAGGGAATTTTGTTTACTTACCGTAAATTCCTTTTCTTCTAGCTCCAATTGGGAGACCCAGCACCCGCCCCTGTGCCCTTCGGGCTGTTGTTTTCTTTGTGTACACATGTTGTTCAGATTGAATTGTTCTTGGTCATGGTTTCTGTTCTCCGAACATCCTTCGGATTGAATTTACCTTAGACCAATTTATAAGTTTCCTCCTTCCTGCTTTTGCACCAAAACTGAGGAGCCCGTGATGCACGGGAGGGTGTATAGCAGAGGGGAGGGGCTTTACACTTTTAAGTGTAATACTTTGTGTGTCCTCCGGAGGCAGTAGCTATACACCCAATTGTCTGGGTCTCCCAATTGGAGCTAGAAGAAAAGGAATTTACGGTAAGTAAACAAAATTCCCTTCTTTTTAGACTTTTCTGACCCCCACCAATCTTAACTATCAACCTATCATAAGTAGTGGACAATCCCTATAAAGGATATGGACACCTTTTTGAAGGCAGTTTTTACTTATAATTTATGGCATGTGTTTTTGACATAAAATTATATTTTGGAATTAGATTTTCTTTAAAAAAATAAATATTTTTATAGTCTTTCCCATTCTACAGCAGATATAGAATCAGTCACCTGTGAGCTGTCAGTGAGCTGCCTCTGATGGTGGTACGGTTTCTCACTATTATAATTCTCCCTCACACGTTTAAAGAATCACCGTTGTTTACATTTATTTTTATTGAACATCACCAAAAAGTTATCACTTTTTTTTTTTCCTGTTGTACAAACATTGACAAAAGACAATACAGCAGTATTGAGGCAGGAAATAGATGGGAGGAGCGCGGAGCAGGACACCACCGATCAGGATTAGACGCAGGATTGTCCTGCTCCGCGCTCCTCCCATCTGTTTCCTGCCTCAGGGCAAGATGGGAAAGAGGTAACGTGGGGTCAGCAGGCCCGCACTTGCGCAGAACGAAGGAGGCAGAGGGGGAAAGCGCGGTCACGCGATTATAGGTGGTTACTTGGTAATGAAAATCAAAGCGCCGCCCATACTCTAAAGCCTGCGCACACGTCACCAGCGGTGACACTGGGCACAGTGCTCATCCACGAGAGATGGGCACTGGGCATGCGCGGGGACCTCTGGAGCACTGAGCTTCGTCCACAGCTATGGAAATGAGCGAAAGGGGACGGCCTAAAGCGGCAGGAGGCAGAATAACAGACACCAGGCAGCCCGCCCCCGTGTACCATTTACAGTATCTGCATACAAAAAGGTACCACTTTATAAAGTATTTGTTTTGGTCTAAAAGGGGGCACAATAATAACACGAACCTTGCTAGAATGCAGCCCAGGAGCTGCAGAGGGGGAATCTTTTTTATGTTTAGTGCAAAATTTCTGCTGACAGGTTCCCTTTAACCCCCTCACGACTGGCCGATTTTTCGCTTTCCGTTTTTTTTTTTCGCCATTCTTTTTCTGAGAGACGTAACTTTTTTATTTTTCAGTCAATATGGTCATGGGAGGGCTCATTTTTTGCGGACGAGCTGGAGCTGTACTTTTAAATGAAACCATCAGTTTTACCATATAGTGTACTAGAAAATGACAAAAAAATTCCAAATGCTGAAAAATTGCAAAAAAAGTGCGATAGCACTATGGTTTTTGAGATATTTTATTCACTGTGTTCACTATATGGTAAAACTGATGTGTGGGTGTGATGCCTCAGGTCAGTGCGAGTTCGTAGACACCAAACATGTATAGGTTTACTTTTATATAAGGGGTTAAATAAAAATCGGAAGTTTGTCCGAAAAAAGTGGCGCACGTTTTACGCCATATTCCGTGACCCGTAGCGTTCTCATTTTTCAGGATCTATGGCTCAATGACTGCTTATTTTTTGCGTCTCGAGCTGACGTTTTTAATGGTACCATTTTTGCGCAGATGCTACGTTTTTGATCGCCTCTTATTGCATTTTGCGCAAAAGTTGTGGCGACAAAAAAACATCGTTTTGGCGTTTTGAATTTTTTTGCCGCTACGACGTTTACTGATCAGATTCATTGATTTTATATTTTGATCGGGCGTTTCTGAACGCGGCGATACCAAATGTGTATATTTTTTATTTTTTTTAACCCTTTAATTTTCAATGGGGCGAATGGGGGGTGATTTGAACTTTTTAGGTTTTTTGTTTTTTTTTTAATTTTTTAAAACTTTTTTTTAACTTTTTTTTTTTTTTTTTTTATTTTACTAGTCTCCCTAGGGGGCTATTGCGATCAGCATTCCGATCGCTCTGCAGTATCTGCTGATCACAGCTACAAGGCTGTAAACAGCAGATACGCTCTCTTTCTCTTTTGCTGTGCCCCGGGCACAGCGAAAGTGAAACCAAGTCAGGTGTAGTACAGGAGTCATCACATGACCCTGTGCTACCATGACAACTATCGGGAGTCACGTGATCGCGTCACGTGACTTCCGGTATCGGGGGGTAAGGAAAACATTACCGCAATCGTGCTTATAATGGCGCTGTCATGTATTGACAGCGCCATTATAAGGGGTTAATCGGCACGAGCAGATAACGATTCTGCTCGTGCCTAGCAGGCACACATCTCAGCTGTGAAAATCAGCTGAGATGTGTGCCGATCGCAGCATGCTGCCGCCGGAGGACCGCGGGCAGTAACGTTGTCATTTAGGACGTAATTTTACGGCCCGCGGTCGTTAAGGGGTTAAGGTTCGGCATCAAACTAAAATAATAGAAAAACAAAACTTGATGGTGTTTCTCAATAGACTGTTGGTTTGTTTTTTTATTTAAAAAGAAAAAAAAAACAACAAATCTGGCTTTCCCATCCTACCTCTGGAGTCAGTGATGAGTCTCTATTGCAGCTCCTAGTATTTTGTATTTGCTGCAGCACGAACTGTACGCCAAATGTGTCAGCCAATCAATGCACTCCATAGCTCTGCCCATATATACAGGCGGGATGCTCCGCTCACGGCCGCTGAGGTCGCTGACTAGCAGTCAGCGCTGCAGCCTGTATCAGACATCGGGAGAAGTAGTGGTGACTTAGCAGTGGACTTAGCACGCTCTTTACGCACCCTTGTCTTGTTGTTTTTTTTGCTCCCTAGGACTGATACTTTGTGAATGGGGACATCACCTTTAACATTAACTTACAGTTTGTAATATTGCGTGTGTTCAGTCTTGCATGTTCTGTACTCCGTGTGATGCCCATTGGCCTGTAACTTTGTGTTTTGCAGATTTGTGGTTATGATGTATCTGCTCCAAATTCTGGTCCATTATTCAGAGTTCCAGTAACTGTTGTCATTCCAGCAAAGTGAGTGCTAGTAACATGGTTCATTGCCCGGTTATAGGAATGTATTTGTTGGCTCATTGTCTGGTTCTAGGAATATTCTCATATAATGCCTCAAATAGCTGCAAGATCCAATCACAAAAGGAAGACTGCACAGAAAACAACATAAGGGGCAAATTATTTGTAGAAATGTTGTTTTGGAATAAATCTGGCTGTGGCAGTTTAGAGACTACACTGGCCGTACTTTAGTTGTATAGACCCTGGTTTATGTAACTATTTAGTCCAGTTGCTATTTTCTTTGAATTTTCTAGGTATATATATTTTTTTTTTTTTCTTCATACCAAGTGGAACAGATTAAGAAGTGAATTTTTCCAATCTCCGCTCTTATTGATCCCTCTCTAATTCCTTATCTTACAAAAGCTATTTACGTATTGTGCTTTATTTTTACTGCTTCTCAGACTCAGCGATTCTTCGTATGACATGGAGTGCAGGGATATTAGTTTCAAACCTGGTCAGATTCAGCGGCATTTTATTGAAGTTCCTTCTGGTGCTACATGGGCTGGTAAGTTACAATATGAGATACATTTATGTCTTGTAGATTCACAGGACACACATTTATGGAAGGGATTTTAAGATTTTACTTTCAAGAAAGGTTTGATAATTCTTTCTTCCCCTCTTCTACCAGAGGTGACGGTGAACTCTCGATCTGCAGACGTCGCTTCCAAGTTTGTCCTTCATGCGGTTCAGCTGGTGAAGCAGAAGGCTTACAGAAGTCATGAGTTTTACAAATTCACATCTTTACCTGAGAATGGTTCTGTGACAGAAGCATTTCCCGTGCTGGTGAGTGGTGATATCGGTTTTCATTATAGCTGGTTTAAAGGGGAGATAAAAAAAAAAATAAAAAAAAATGTTGTACTGTCCCTGCCCTCATACACTATGAAGCTGAGCTGGCCACTGCAGTTCTAGTACCTTTAGATCACTTGTAAACCAATAAAATAGAAGCTGCCCCTCACCCCTCCCGTATGGGTCGTTACATCACAGACCAGTGTAAGGCTGTGTGTTTCAGCAGAGAACACCGGTGTGGCCTCCGACTCAATGTTCTTCCTATCTGCCAGCCCTCCGATACTTGCTGCTATCCAGTCTTAGAACAGGTGGGCGTAGAAGGTAGGTAACGCATGGAGCCAGCAGCCACCCCACTGCTACGCCCCCTGTTCTTAGACTAGATAGAAGCGAGTATCTGGGGGCTGGCAGGTAGCAAAAGCATGG
The DNA here is from genome assembly GCF_048569485.1 of Anomaloglossus baeobatrachus. NCBI lineage: Eukaryota > Metazoa > Chordata > Amphibia > Anura > Aromobatidae > Anomaloglossus > Anomaloglossus baeobatrachus. The sequence goes on along the minus strand of NC_134354.1, from coordinate 559,547,675 downwards.
AACCAGCGGCCAACCCCCTGTTCTCTACTGCAGCACGGAGCTTTATGCTATGTACACACATTGCAGATTTGGTGTAGAAATTTTCTAAATCAAATCTGCTGTGTCTGGCAGAAAAAAAAGCATGTGTTTTTCTTAATGAAGTCAATGGTGTGTTTTTGTTTTTTTTTTTTTATAGCAATTCCACCCAACAATTGACATTAAAAAGTAAGCAATATGTGCACAGCACTTCAGAATTGTCAATGACTTTCCTGGAATAGCTGGGATACAGATAGACATGCAGATTTGGACCACAATCTTCACAAAATAACGTAATGTGCGCCCACAGCCTTACACTGGTTTGTGACACAACGTCCAGTACGGGAGGGTGAGGGCAGCTGCTATTTCTTTGTCGCTCCATTGGGAGACCCAGACAATTGGGTGTATAGCTTCTGCCTCCGGAGGCCACACAAAGTATTACACTTTAAAAAGTGTAACCCCTCCCCTCTGCCTATACACCCTCCCGTGGATCATGGGCTCCTCAGTTTTATGCTTTGTGTGGAAGGAGGCACACATCCACTCATGCATTCTCATAACTTAGTTGTCGGTTGGAAGAAAAGTGGACCCCCACGGGGTCCCCGGCATGCTCCCTTCTCACCCCACTATGTCGGCGGTGTTGTTAAGGTTGAGGTACCCATTGCGGGTACAAAGGCTGGAGCCACATGCCGTCTCCTTCACCATCCCTTATGCGGCTCTGGGAGAAGTGGGATCCTGAGCGGTCATCCATTTACTGGGACCATGCTCCATCCGCAGCCCCTGGTGGAACCTGCTGGACCGGAGCCTTTTCAACCCCAGGGACCGGGCCCTGCTACTTAAAGGTACTCTGTGTCCCCTTCGGGGACTGTACAGGGAGCGCACCTTCTTCCCGGAAGCCGCGGTAGTCGTAACACTGAGGAGACAGGTGGACTTCCGCGCCGACCGTGCCTGCTTGTCGGGTGCGGCCTCAAATTTAGTCCCCGGCTTCACCGCGGCCTAGTCGCGAAAATCCCGCCCCTGGGCCTGCCTGTCAGGGGTAAGGCCGGGATTACCGACATGATGTCGTTTGTGACGGCTGGAGCATCCTGCATGTCTTCCTCCCCCCTCACTGGCCACTGTGGGGACCCCAGACGGTACCCATTGCGGGTACGGAGGCTGGAGTCACAGGCCGTCTCCTTCACCATCCCTTATGCGGCTGGGAGAAGTGGGACCTGAGCGGTCATCCATACTGGGACCGTGCTCCATCCGCAGCCCCTGGTGGAACCTGCCGGACCGGAGCCTCTTCAACCCCAGGGATCCGGGCCCTGCTACTTAAAGGTACTCTGTGTCCCCATTGGGGACTGTACAGGGAGCGCACCTTCTTCCCGGAAGCCGCGGTAGTTGTAAAACTGAGGAGGCAGGTGGACTTCCGCGCCGACCGGGCCTGCTGGTCGGGCGCGGCCTCAAATTTAGTCCCCGGCTTCACCGCGGCCTAGTCGCGAAAATCCCGCCCCCGGGCCGCCTGTCAGGGGTAAGGGCGGGATTACCGACATGACGTCGGATGTGAGGGCTGGAACATCCTGCATGTCTTCCTCCCCCCTCACTAACCACTGTGGGGAACTCAGACTCCCGCTCTTTGCTGGCGCCGCCCTCGGCCCCACTCCTCCCCTGAGAGCTCCGGCGGCCATTTTCTGGCATTCTGCCGGTGGGTGCTTCTCAGGGGAGCTCAGGGTGAACACAGCACCCGGTGCTGGTCCCCCTAGGGTGCCGGATACATATGTATATATTATATATATTTCTGTTCGGACAGACTGTATACCCTTTGTTCAGGGGTGCAATCTCATTTACCTTCAGTGGTCACTCTCCTAGGAGACAACAGGCACAGGTTTTTCTCGCGGTCTATACCTCTTGTGGGGTTATGTTACCTGCGGAATCCACCTACCCTCACTGTGAGCAATGCTCGACTCCTGCCTCGCTTGCTCAGCCGGAGCCTCGGGCACTGGTGGGCCCCTCGGCTCATGTAGACCCCCCCCTGCTCCCCCTGAGCAGGCTGCAGGGACAGAGTCACCGGTGTTGGCCCTCAGTCATTTCTTCATCGTTCCTTATGGGAGACCCAGACCATGGGTGTATAGCTTCTGCCTCCGGAGGACACACAAAGTACTACACTCAAACGTGTAGCTCCTCCCTCCTAGCATATACACCCCCTGGTAGCCAGTCCTAGCCAGTTTCAATGCTTTGTGTTCAGGAGGTCACACACACACACACATGCATTCTCTGATTTTTGATTTTTTGGATTTCAAAGATTTGGAAGAAAAGCGGGTCCAGTCTGGACTCCCGGCATGTCCCTTCTCACCCCACTGTGTCGGCGGTGCTGTTAAGGTTGACTTTACAAGGCTGGAGCCTTCACATGCCGCGCTCCTTCACCATCCCCTGGGGCTCTGGCTTGAAGTGGGAAACATCTCGGTTCTCACTGCTTTGCAGGAGACCGGTCTCCATCCGCAGCCCTGTTCAGGATCCTGCCGGACGGAGCGTTTAACCCCCCCCCCCCCCCAGGGACCTGGCACCTGCGTCTCAAAAGCTAAGTATTGAGACGTTTTTACCACAGAAAGTGGTCGTTCCAGGGGCCCCTTGTACTTTATTTATTGGGGGGAGCGTGTTATGTAACTGTGGTAACATTTCCGGCCGGTTCTGCAGTTTTCACTGGAGAACCGCGCCGATGGTGCCTGCACGCTGGCCGCATGTTTAAATCTAGGCCCCGGCTTCGCCCGAGGCCTAGTTTCGGTTTCACTCCCTCTGCATGTCAGTCATGCAGAGGGACAGTGTGGCTCCGCCCAGCGGCTGTTCAGCACAGGGAGCGGACACTCCTCACCGAGGACAGATTCCCTCCCTGTATACCTCATTTGCCCGCTCTCAGAGTAGGCCCCGCCCCCTCTCCTCGCTCCGGTCGCCATTTTCTCAGCGTTCTCAATGTCTGCATAGGCACAGAGATACCACATTGTGACAAATGGGGGCCTGGGCTGGGGGACTGGAGGGCACAGAAATGTATGTTAAACGGTCTGGCAAGCCACAACCTCCAGTTGTGCAGCTGCCTATATTCTCTGTTTATATACTCTGCTGGGGGTCATTCTGGAGATGCATTCCCTCACAGAGCCCCCACTTCTGCAGCATGTCTCACATCAGAGCAAGGCTGCAAGGCTGTTCTTAGTACGCACTGCATGTAGACTCGTACTGCCTGTACTGAGCACATAAACACAGTGGTCCCTCAGCCTGGAGGCTCGTCAGTGGCCCCTCCAGCTGCTCCGGTGGTGCTGAGCATGCATTAGCCCCCTTCTTAGGGCGCTTCGGCTGCTACGGCTCGCTCAGCAAAGCTCTCAGAGGACTCTTCATCTCAGACCCCGTCCTCCTAAGATGGAGACGCAGGGTCCCCTGTCCTTCCCCGTCCCGCAGCTCTGATTCACGAGCTGACTCGCTGGACGAGGAGGATGTCTTTACTGGGGGCTCGGACGCTACTTAATGTACCATTGATCGGTCCGAAGGTGATGCAGATGCTAATGATTTGATTGCGTCCATTATATTTGTACTGGACATCAATCCGCCTGTATCAGGGGAGTATCCCCCTCTGGCAGAAAGGCATCAGTATACCTTAAGAGAACAAGGAGTGTGTTCCTTAACCACTTCAGTTTTCAGCCCACTGTGACAAGCCCAGAGCCTGTCCTGACAGACGCTCCCAAAGCGTGGTTCTGATGACTGTTTCCCCCTTCCACCAGAGGTGGTCAAGGAGTGGGCTTATTCACCAAGGTTGGTCCCTCCGGTGTCTAGTATTTCAGCCCTGATAGTTGTATCAGTGGCTGACGGCACCTCTCTAAGGTTCCCACTGTACATTAATTCTGTACTGGACCTCAATCCGCCAGTATCAGAGGAGCAACCCTCTCTGACAAAAAGGCACCAGTTTACCTTGCCTAAGAGAACAAGGAGTGTGTTCCTTAACCGCTCCAGTTTTCAGGCCACTGTGACCAAGCCCAGGGTCTGCTCTGGCAAACGCTTCCCACTGATGAGTTTTCCCCTTCCACCAGAGGTGGTCAAGGAGTGGGCTCATTCACCAAAGGTGGTCCCTCTGGTGTTTAGACTCTCAGCCCGGACGTTGTATCAGTGGCTGATGGCTCCTCACTTACAGCTGTCCGCCAGGTTGTCCTTCTGGTCAAATCTGTATGGAGGCGGCAGGGGCCTCGTTCTCCCCAGCTTTTGCAGCAGTGCGGCTTTCAAAGCCATCTCTGCTTCTCTTGAGGAGATGCATTCCCTCACAGGGACCCTTTGCCCGAAATGGTTGCCTTAACTTCCAGACGGAGGCTGATTGCAGTCTTTTCATCCTATGCCATGTCCGCCATGCTGGAGACTCTCACCGCACTGCGGTGGCCTCGGCTAATTTCCTCGCTATCTGCAGGCTCCGGTGGCTTCGGAAGCGGAAGGCGGATGCTTCTAAAGAAGTTCCTTGCTGGGCTCCCTTGTGCTGGGACCAGACTATTCGAGAACAACTGGATGAAATTATTAAGGAAGCTCTTGGCGGGAAGAGTTTTCTTCCATGCCATAAACCTAAACCAGGAAACCTGTCCAGGGCAGGAATCAGTCGAGGTTTCGTTCTTTTTGTTCCTCCATCTGATCGTTCTCTAAGCCCTCGGCCTCGTCCACTGACTCAGCCAAGGATCGTAAACCCAAATGGCGCACGAGAAGACCGCAGGAGATGCTGCCACTAAGTCAGCCTCCTCCTGGCTATCTAGCCACGCCAGCAACGTCCTTGGTCGGTGGCAGGCTCTCCCACTTTGGCGACGTATGGTTTTAACACGTCTCCGATCAGTGGGTGCGAGATACCATCTCCCACGGCTTCAGGATAGAACTCTATCCAGCCCGCCAAACAGATTTTTTCTGTCAACTCCCCCCTGCTCCAAGGCCGCCGCCTTCTCACAGGCTGTGGCATTCTTGCAGGCCACTGGAGTGATTGTACCGGTTCCCGACTGGGAACGGTTCTGAGATTTCTGCTTAAATCTATTCCTAGTACCCGAGGAGGGCGGTGCCTTCCGACCTGGATCTCAAGCTTCTCAAGCATGTTCAGGTGCGGCAGTTTCGCATAGAGTTTCTGCGATCAATCAATGACCCAAGGAGATTCCCTAGCCTCCATCGACATCAGAGATGCCTATCTGCATGTGCCAATCGCAGTTTCACACCAGCGTTGGCTACGTTTTGCAATCAGAGTGGTCCAATTCGTGGCTCTTCCCTTGGGGTTAGCCACGGCCCCTCGAGTATTCTCAAGGTCGGGGCAGCTGTGATTGCGGTCCTGCACCTCTAGTGGTTGGCAGTGATCCTTTTGTCCTGGACAGCCTTCTGGTCTGGGCTTCATCCAGTGCAGACTGTTAGCGGAGTGCCTCGCTCACTCTCGCCATTCTAACCAATTCGGGTGGTTCGTCATTCTGTCCAAGTCCACTCTGACTTCGACCCAGAAGTTCTCATACTCAGGGACGCAATTCGGGACTCTGTCGGCACTTGTGAAGCTGCCCTTAGTCAAACAGCAGTCCCTCCGCTGGCGGTCGACGTCGTTCCATCAGGCACCTAATACAGGTGCTGGATCAGATGGTGGTGTCAATGGAAGCGATTCCTTTGTCCAGTTCCATCTGCGTCCTCTGCGGCTGGATATTTTCCGCTGTTGGAACAAGCGGACTTCCTCCTTCCACGGGGCGGTGGCTTCGCCACAGACCAGGGGCTCGTTTCAGTGGTGGCTTCGTCCCCTCTGTCTCAGGGACGCTCCTTCCTGACTCCGTCCCGGGTGATTCTCACCAAGATGCTAGTCTATCCGGCTGGGGAGCAGTATATCTCCACCATGGAGCGCAGAGCACTTGGACTCTGTCCGAATCAGCCCTCTGGATCAATGTGCTGGAAATCAGAGCTGTGTTTCTAGCTCTCTAAGCCTTTCACCATCTGTTGACGGCCAGGCACATTCGAGTCCAGTCAGACAACGCTACAGCGTTTGCCTACATCAACCTCCAGGGCGGGACACTCAGCCGCCTGGCAATGTTGGAGGTTCATCGCATTCTTCAGTGGACGGAGGACTTCTAGTCCACCATATCCACAGCCCACATCCCAGACGTGAAAAACTGGGAGGCTGATTGTCTCATCCGTCAAACCGTGGCTCCACGATCCTCAGGTTTTTGCGGCAGACGCACTGGTTCAAGTTTGTTCCCAGCTTCGTCTGTCTAACGTGTTTCACCCTCTAGTTCTTGCCCAGAGTCCTGCGCAAGATCAGAAAGGAGGGCCGTCGGGTCATTCTCATTACTCCAGACTGACCCAGGCAAGTTTGGTACCCTGAAGAAAAAACAAAAAGCCAGCACCAAATGTGCACTTCAGCACTAAACATTCCAAACTGTACTTATTATGAAAATTTTGAGATTTTTGGCAAAAAATTGCAATTTCTTGAGCTGCCTCGCCACGTCACGGCAAATCTCATTAGAGGCAGTCCTACACTAAAATATTTTTATAAAATGTGCCATACGGCCTCACATATGAATAGTAGAACTGCTCTCAGCAGCACTCACCTGGTCTATTTCAATCCCGTACCCATGACTGAGTCATGGCTGTGGGCGGGACAGGTCCAAGCAAATGCTGCATGAAGTAAATAGCCTGTGGACAAAGCCTGATGACTTAATGTGAACAGTCACCAACCGCCAAAATCCAGACAGATGGAATACATCCCAAATTGGGGTGCATAGCAAGGTGGAGGTCAACCACCGACCAATTACATCCCAGACGTGGAAAACTGGGAGGCTGATTGTCTCAGCCGTCAAACCGTGGCTCCACGATCCTCAGGTTTTTGCGGCAGACGCACTGGTTCAAGTTTGTTCCCAGCTTCGTCTGTCTAACGTGTTTCACCCTCTAGTTCTTGCCCAGAGTCCTGCGCAAGATCAGAAAGGAGGGCCGTCGGGTGTCACAAACCACCGGGGGGGTCACTCAGAAATCCCCCGCGCTGGCTACCAGTACGTCACAATCGGGGGGTAACAAGTGGGGGTCACCCCTCCTTTATACCTCCCGACCGACAGACAGAGCACGTGACGCGCTCTCTAGCGCCCCTCTTATAGTCAGGCCAATTATGGAATTGCCCGACAATAAGCAAGGAGGCCGCTATACTACTTATGCCGATTATTGAAGGGTCCCCGGTGAGAGTAAGGTATATATTCCCCCGACCTCCGCGGGCGGAATATATAAAATCTCCCCGAATCTCACTGGCCTCCCCACAATAATCCTTGGCACAATTCGCTGCCACCAACCGATTTACGGTAACTATTAGCCGAACACACAGACGTGGGATTCAAGATCGAGATAACAGAACAGCCCAAGATTAATTATATAATTTAATCAGCCTAAAGCCACACTAGAAACTACAATATATACAATAGGGAATCTACAGAATATACATGTGTCAGAGTACAGTTACAGATAAAGCATGGTTTTCAAACAGGTATGCAATTCAATCAGTTACCTTGTGCGTCTGGCCACAGGGGGGCGCTGTAGACCAGGTTTCCAGGAACTCCCACAGATGTTTCCTACACGTGACCCCCAGCGAAAGAACACTGGAAAATGGCCGAAGTAGGGTTATCAACCTGGGCAGATCCAGGTCCCCTCCTACCTTAGTGACCTCAGAGGGAGCACTGCTCCACCCCTGGCTGGAGTTATGGACAAAATCCACAACATGGAATATGGCCATAACTTGGCCTGGGAGCGTCGTAGGCGGACGCCAATGCTCTCATTGTGACAGTTATGAATTTAGCTACAGAACGAGGGGACTCATGACCTGTCTGCCAGTTCCCCATTGGCTGATATCACGCCGGGGGCATTTCCCAATGTCCTGCTCCCATAAAAAGGGTGTGCCGGCATCGTCCGCATGCGGAGACACCATTTTTATGGTTGCCATATTTATCGGAAATATGGCTTGCGAGATATGAACCATTTTTTACTGGAGTCGTTCTGTCTGGCTAGTTCCATAGCCTTGCTAATTAGCTAGCAGCCCCCACTACAGGGTCACGGCAGGGAGTCATCCTGTGTCCATTGTTCCCACATCACCTAATTTCCATATCACAGGACATGGCCATGGAGGTGTAAGTGGGACACTGAGAACAAGAAGGGAGGGGGCACTGCCAGGGAGTGATGAGGGATTATGACTGGAGTCATAATTCATCTTCATATCCCGGGATTTGCCTCACACGTGTTTCACCCTCTAGTTCTTGCCCAGAGTCCTGCGCAAGATCAGAAAGGAGGGCCGTCGGGTCATTCTCATTACTCCAGACTGACCCAGGCAAGTTTGGTACCCTGACCTGCTCCGTCTGTCCGTAGAGGTGCCATAGCATCTCCCGGACTGTCCAGACCTTCTCTCACGAGGATGCGGCTCTCAGATTGACGGCGTGGCGTTTGAGTCATGGATCTTGTCGACTTCTGGTATCCCTCCTGAAGTCATCTCCACTCTGACTCGAGCTCGGAAGTATCCTTTGGCCTTTTGGCCTTGCCGACTCTCCTGTCCTTTCTACAGTCTGGTCTGCAGCTAGGACTATCCCTCAATTCCCTTAAGGGACAGGTCTCGGCTCTATCAGTGTTGTGCCAGCGGCGTATCGCCCGGCTGGCCCAGGTGCGCTCCTTCATGCAGGGCGTATCTCACATCATTCCGCCTTACCGGCGGCCCTTGGAGCCCTGGGACCTTGATTCGGTCCTCACGGCTTCCGGAAACCCCCCTTTGAGCCTCTTAGGGAGGTTTCTTAGTTTAGTCTTTCACAGAAGGTGGTCTTTCTAGTGGCCATAACTTCCCTCAAGAGAGTCTCTGTTTTGGCTGCACTCTCTTCGGAGTCCTCCCTTCATCAAGACAAGGTGGTTCTCCGTCCGACTCCGGACTTTCTCCCTAAGGTGGTTGCTTTTCCACCTTATCCGGGGCATTTTCCCTGCCTTCCTTTTGTCCGGCTCCTGTTCATCGCCTTGAAAGGGCGTTGCATACTCTGGATCTGGTGCGGGCGCTCCGGATCTATGTGTCTCGCACCGCTGTTCTTAGGCGGTGCACCTTTTTTTTGTGCTGACTGCTGGTCAGCGTAAGGGCCTTTCGGTTTTTAAGCCGACCCTGGCTCGTTGGTTTAGGTCGGCCATTTCCGATACCTACCAGGGTACTCAAGTGCCTCTCCCGCCGGGGATCAAGGCACACTTGACCAGGGCTGTCGGTGCCTCTTAGGCTTTCAGGCCCAGGCTACGGCTCAGCAGGTCTGTCAGACTGCCACTTGGACTAGTCTGCATACCTTTTCGAAGCACTACCAAGTGCATGCTCTTGCTTCGGCAGATGCGAGCTTGGGCAGACGCATCCTTTAGGCGGCTGTCGCCCATTTGTGAAGTTAGGTTTCGCCTACTTCTCAGTTTTTCTATTTATTCCCACCCATGGACTGCTTTAGAACGTCCCATGGTCTGGGTCTCCCATAAGGAACGATGAAGAAAAAGAGAATTTTGTTACTTACCGTAAATTCTTTTTCTTATAGTTCCGACATGGGAGACCCAGCACCCTCCCTGTTGCCTGTCGGCAGGTTTCTTGTTCCGTGTGTTATCACCGGCTGTTGTTGTAGACAGAGGTTCCGGTTGTTCCGGGTTTTGCTTGTGGGTGGATGTCCTCCTTCAGCTTTTGCACTAAACTGGCTAGGACTGGCTACCAGGGGGTGTATATGCTAGGAGGGAGGAGCTACACGTTTGAGTGTAGTACTTTGTGTGTCCTCCGGAGGCAGAAGCTATACACCCGTGGTCTGGGTCTCCCATGTCGGAACTATAAGAAAAAGAATTTACGGTAAGTAACAAAATTCTCTTTTTTCATATGATCAAATGGTCTTCTAAGCTCCTTGAGGCATTGCAGTCCAGACCGGACCTTTCACAGGCCCTGGCCCTGTTAGCTTGTTTCATCCAGGCCCCACTTGGTTAGCGCCGCAGCGCGCTCCCAGGTTGAGCCCTAGGTCTCAGGCGGAGGATTCCTTCCCGGACCGCAGTCCAAGACCGGCTAAGCGGTCTCGCTGGGACTCTTCCCCGACTTCCTCACGCTGCTAGGGATCCCAGCTTGAGGACTCTCAGGAAGACGAGGCGGACGGGGGAGCTCAGGGCTCTGGCCCTGACTTCACCTTTAACCTTGATACTCCTGAGGGGGACGCCTTAGTAAATGATCTTATCTCGTCCATCATCCAGGTGCTGGTTCGCTCTCCTCCGCCTCCTGTAGAGGAGTCGGCTTCTCAATAGGAGAAACACCAGTTTCGGTTCCCCAAACGTTTTTTGATCACTCTAACTTCAGGGATGCTGGCCAGAAACCCGGAGCGGTCCCGGACAAGCGTTGGGTTAAACGTCACACTGACACGCGTTACCCCTTTCCATCTGAAGTCGTTAAGAGTTGGGCTCATTCTCCCAAAATGGATCCTCCAGCCTCCAAATTGGCTGCTAGGTCCATTGTGTCTGTTGCAAATGGCTTATCCCTGAAGGATGCCACTGACAGACAGATAGAGCTCTTGGTGAAGTCCATCTATGAGGCCACGGGCACGTCTTTCGCCCCGGCCTTTGCACACATGGAATTTTGCTCCGCATGTTCCGTCTTTGACTCTCGGGCATCAGCCTTTTCGTCCTGCGCCATGAACGCCGTCCGGGTCTCCACTAGCCGCACGGCTGTAGCATATGCTAACTCCGTGGCAGTTCGCAGGGCCATGTGGCCGCGCGAATGGGAACCAGACTCGGCTTCAAAAAGGTTCTTAACTGGTTTACCTTTTTCTGGCGACCGTTTATTTGGCGAACGATTGGATGTTATTATTAGGGAACCAAGGGAAAGGTCTCCTCCTTACCCCTAAGAGACCTCAGCAAAGAAAAATCCCATCGAGGTTTCGGTCCTTTCGTCCCTCCACCAAGCCACATTCTTCTTCGTCCAACAGGCCGGAGAAAGGCCAGAGGAACTCATATGCGTGGCGGCCCACGTCACGACCCCAATAGGCCGCAGGGGGCACTGCCTCCAAAACGGCCTCCTCATGGCTCTCGGTCTACCCTAGCCGCATCCCCGGTCGGTGGCAGGCTCTCCCGCTTTGGCGGCGCCTGGTGGCCACAAGTTCAAGACCGATGGGTGAGAGACATTCTGTCTCATGGTTACAGGATAGAGTTCAGTTCTCGTCCTGCGGCTCGTTTCTTCAGAACTTCTGGGCCCCTGCTCAGGTGGCGTGTCAACACGTTGCTCTGGTGACTCTCCAGGGACAAACAGCTCTCCCTGCAGGCGGGGGTGCAATCACTTCTTCGGAGTCAGTCACACCCCTTAAGGCGCCTCATGCACTTCCTGGGGAAGATGGTTGCAGCTATGGAGGCAGTGCCGTTCGCGAACCAAGGCGGCACTCGCAGTCGTCAAGCCTTCCAGGAAGTCCGGCGGATTCTGCAGTGGGTGGAAACACAGGCTCCACCATCTCCGCAGTTCACATCCCGGGCGTAGAAAACTGGGAAGCAGTCTTTTTTCAGTCATCAGGGCATGGACGCGGGGGAATGGTCTCTGCACCCAGAAGTGCTTCAAGAGATCCATCGCCCCTGAGGAACGCAGGTCGATCTCTCAAGGTCCCGGCCTTCATGGCACGGTCTCAGGATCACAGACCTCTGGCAGCGGACGCTTTTGTCCAGGATTGGTCGCAGTTTCGACTGCCTTATGTGTTTTCCCCCTCTGGCGATACTGCCCAGGGTACTACGCAGGATCAGGTCCGACTGCCGTCGCGCCATTCTCGTCGCCCAGACTGGCCGAGACGGTCGTGGTATCCGGATCTGGGGCATCTCACGGTGGGTCAACCGTGGGCACTTCCAGACCGCCCAGACTTGCTGTCACAAGGCCCGTTTTTTCCATCTGAAATTCTGTGGCCCTCAACTTGACTAGGGGCCATTTGTCCCTGACTCCTAGAGTCTTCAGGGTTATCTCAGGATGTCATTGCCACCACGAGACAAGCCAGGAAGCAAACGTCCGCCAAGATCTATTACAGGTCTTGGCAAGTCTTTCTATCCTGGTACGCTGACAACGGCTTTCCTCCATGGCCGTTTTCCTTACCCACATTCCTTTCATTCCTACAATTTGGAATGGACAAGGGTTTGCCCCTCGACTCTCTCTCTAGGGCCAAGTATCTTAGCAGAGTCCTGACGGCTCTTCAAAAGCCGCCTTTTGAGCTGCTGCGGGATGTCTCTCTCTCCCGTCTTTCACAGAAAGGGGCCTTCCTGGTGACAGTCACATCTCTGCAGAGAGTGTCTGAGCTTGCAGCGCGGTCAGGCAAGGCTCCCTTCCTGGTTTTCCACCAGGATAAGGTGGTTCTTCGTCCTGTCCCGGATTTTCTCTCTAAGGTGGTATTTCCTTTTCATCTAAATCAGGATATCTCCTTGCCTTCCTGTTGCCCTAATCCAATTCACCAGTGTGAAAAGGTTTAGCACTCCGGTTCTACGTGTCTCGCACGGCACCCCCTGCGCCGTTCAGATCCGCTTTTTGTCCTTGTCGCTGGCCAGCGTATGGACTCTCAGGCCTCCAAGTCGACCTTGACTCTGTGGATCAAGGAACCGATTCTCGAGGCCTACCGTTCTTCGGGCCTTCCGCTCTCTTCAGGGCTGAAAGGCCATTCTACCAGAGCTGTAGGTACGTCCTGGGCATTGCGGCACCGGGCAACGGTTCAGCAGGTGTGTCAGGCAGCTACGTGGTCTAGTCTGCACACTTTCACGAAGCACTATCAAGTGCATACCTATGCTTCGGCAGACGCCAGTCTAGGTAGGAGAGTCCTTCAGACGACGGTTGTCCACCTGTAAGAGGGGGCCGTGTTCGGCTCTTCTTATTGAGGTATTCTTTTACCCACCCAGTGACTGCTCTTGGACGTCCCAATTGTCTGGGTCTCCCAATGGAGCGACAAAGAAGGGAATTTTGTTTACTTACCGTAAATTCCTTTTCTTCTAGCTCCTATTGGGAGACCCAGCACCCACCCCTGTGCCCTTTGGGCTGGTTGTTCTTTTGGGTTATGGTCTTCAGTCTCCGAACATCCTTCGGATTGAATTTACCTTAGACCAATTTATAAGTTTCCTCCTTCCTGCTTTTGCACCAAAACTGAGGAGCCCGTGATGCACGGGAGGGTGTATAGGCAGAGGGGAGGGATTACACTTTTGAGTGTAATACTTTGTGTGGCCTCCGGAGGCAGAAGCTATACACCCAATTGTCTGGGTCTCCCAATAGGAGCTAGAAGAAAAGGAATTTACGGTAAGTAAACAAAATTCCCTTCTTTGTTGGGTTACAAGTGATCTATAAATACTAGAACTGCAGTGGCCAGCTCAGCTTCATACTGTATATGAGGGCAGGGACAGTACAACTTTTTTTTTTTTTTTGTTTATCTCTCCACAGTACCCATTTAATAAATATGATTTCAAAGTAAATTATCAATGTAAGTCTACACTAATACCAAATAACTCTTCTAAACAACACTATTGGACATGTCCTATCGGAATATGTATGTCAGTGTGGTTCTAACACATTCAGTGTAGATTTAATGGCACCAGAAGTTGACAGATGTCATGGACTGTAACAATAAGGTGACGTCCTCCTACCCCAAAGACCAGTGTGTGAAAAGCTTGTCACACACCAAGCCTTAGCGTGATCATTGTTCTATCCGGTCTATATAAATGCCCTGCTCTTTGCTATTTCTCACCCAGTCAGTACAATAAAGCTGACAAGTGAGCTATAGAAAAATGTGGATGACTGTCTTGCCTATTGTTTTATATAAGTTGTAATGCTTTCTATTTTGTTGGGTTTTATTTCTTAATGTTAAGAATAAAATTCTGATTTATTTGCCTCTTTAGAAATAGTTTTTTTTTTGCTGTGGTAAGCACAGTATTACTTGCTTTTTTCGGGTCCAGTGGCAACCCTCGGGCCCACTTCCGGAGTGCTGAGATCACGTTGACGACAGCGCTACAGCCAGTCGGTGAACCCAGTCGCTCTACCCCTGTAGATGGCACAAGCAGATGAGCGCATTGATTGGTTGCACTCTTGTCTACGTAATGTCGGTATTGCAGGGAAACAACGGTTGTTTGCTCTTTGGCAGAGAGCCGGTGCTGGAAGAGGAAAAGCAATATCTCCCTTTCATAGGTTATGGTAGCAACTAAATAAAGTTTTAAGGAAGAAGACAACCCCTTTAAGTAAATTCTGTTTCTCATTATACCTTCCCTTAAATTTGTTGCCTTTTTTCATTGCGCTGCAGGGGGGCAAGACCATAGAATTCTGCATTGCACGTTGGTGGGCCAGTCTCAGTGATGTCAACATTGACTATTCCATTTCTTTTCATGGAGTTTCTTGTGGACTGACACAGCTCAATATTGTAAGTTTGAATTTTGCAAATTAGCACACCTCCATAATATTGCGTGTAGGCTTATCCTAATTTTACATTTTTAATGTTCCTTGTACCTACTGTATTACAAGATAGTGGAGCATCTTCTCTTTAACCCCAATTACATACTGTTTAGTGGTGTTTTTACATCCTGAAGATGAACAATTTAAATGCGCAGGTGTTTTAGTCCACAGTAATTGTATAAATTCTAAGAAACTGAATTGGTGACCTCGGCATCTTTTTCACTGTCAGTCCCCTATAGACTTGAACCTGCTATCATCCGGTCACTTGTGCTATACACAGCAATGCCACAGTATTTCTGTATATAGCAGAGATTAGTCCCCTATGGATGCCAGCCACAGGAGTACTATGAAGACATCTAACAGCGTATCCCCCTCCAGTGTGTAATCCTACTGTCACAGATTTTTACAGCTTAGCTCCTCTGTGGCTGTTAGGGGTACTTTGCACGCTGCGACATTGCTACTGTGATATCATCGGGGTCAAATCGAAAGTGACGCACATCCGGCGCCGGTAATGACGTCGCAACGTGTAAAGCCTAGATGCGCCGATAAACTATCGTAAAAGCGTCAAAAATCGGTGATCTGTGTAGGGTCGGTTATTTTCATAATGTCGCACCAATAGGAGATACGATGTTGATCCTCGTTCCTACGGCAGTACACATCGCTGTGTGTGACACCGCAGGAGCGAGGAACATCTCCTTACCTGCCTCCACCGGCTATGCGGAAGGAAGGAGGTGGGCGGGATGTTTACATCCCGCTCATCTCCGCCCCTCCGCTTCTATTGGCCACCTGCCGTGTGACGCCGCACGACCCGCCCCCTTAGGAAGGAGGCGGGTCGCCGGCCAGAGCGACATCGCAGGGCAGGTAAGTGCGTGTGAAGCTGCCGTAGCGATAATGTTCGCTACGGCAGCTATCACAAGATATCTCATGTGCGACGGGCGGGTACTATCGCGCTCGGCATCGCTAGCCGATGCTAGCGATGTCGCAGCGTGTAAAGTACCCCTTAGAGTCAGGTGATGGCTGAATGTCAGTCATCTCTGGCGGGAAAGATGTGGGCTCAACTTGCAAGCCCGCTTCAAAGACAGTGAGTTTGATTATGACACATAGTTTATTATAAGCCGTTAAACTGTATTCTCAAGTACTTTCTTAGGCAGCTCAGAGCTATGCAGTCTCCTTAAAGGGAACCGGTCATCAGAAATTTAGCTTGAAACCTAAAAGTTTCCCCCTCTGCAGCTCGTGGGCTGCATTCTAGCAAGGTTCCTGTACTTTTTGTGGCCCCTTTTAAACCAAATTAAATACTTTATAAACTTGTACCTTTTGCTATGTAAATTTTGTAAATAGTCCATGGGGGCGGGCTCTCTGCTGATCGTTGCTGTTCCTCCAGCACATTGACGCCGTCCCCCCACGCTCCATTTCATCCATCAGGACGCTGCCCACTGCGCCCGAGGTGCCGCCCACGCCAGGATCGCTGGTGACGTGTGTCACAAGCACGAGATTATGGGCGGCGCTGTGATTGCATCGCAAGTGCCCGCCCATAATCTCGTGGACGCGCTTTCCCCCACTGCCTCCAGCGTTCTGCGCAAGCGCTCGCCGGCCAAATGACCCGACGTCACCTCCTTCCCATCTTACCCTACAGCAGGGCAAGATGGGAAAGAGGTGACGTCGGGTCATCTGGCCAGCAAGCGCTTGCGCAGAATGCTGGAGGCAGTGGGGAAAGTGCGGTCACGAGGTTATGGACGGCACTTGCTGATGACACAGCGCCGCCCATAACCTCGTGCCTGCGCAAAACGTCACCAGCGGTCACACGTGCACATAGTGCACAGTACCGCTACAGTCGCACAGCGCATGCGCGGGACCACGGGCGCCCAGGGGCGGCGTCCTGAGATATGAAATTCAGCGTTGGGGGGCGGCGAAAATCTGCTGGAGGAACAGCAACGGTCACCAGAGAGCCCGCCCCCATGGACGATTTACAAAATTTACATAGCAAAAGGTACAAGTTTATAAAGTATTTAAATTGGTTTGAAAGGGGCCACAAAAAGTACAGGAACCTTGCTAGAACGCAGCCCAGGAGCTGCAGAGGGGGAAACTTTTAGGTTTCAAGCAAAATTTCTGATGACAGGTTCCCTTTAAAGTTTCCTTGCTTCCTGGTTTCTGGTGGGGAGGGAGCTTACCCCATTGTGTGAACAGTTCTGGTGAGTAGCTGTAGGAGCTGTAGGATTTGTAAAACTATATAAAGCTTAGCACAAGTTCTGCTGTAACACATTCAGCTATCAGTGGTTGTTCTGGAGTTAAAACACTGTTATGACTATTTATACACAGTTAATGGCATTTGAACAAGTACATAGCTTGGGACAATGAAAACCAGATTAGGAGATCTGCTCTGAAGCTGCAGTTTAGTGGTTTTTCTAGCTTTTTATCAACAGCTCTCAGAAACTGAGAGGAAGACACATGCTGGAGAGTGATGGCTGGGATATAAGCAGTCAACCCCTCCCCTAAAAATTAACTACTACCCACTCTCTTGTCCAAAGCACGAATGTCTGAGAGTCGTGGAAACCAGCAAGTTTGCTATTGACTTGCTTTTTTCTAACAAATTAAAGCAATTTTATTAACTTGGAAATACCCCTTTTAAAAGTATAAATTGTAGAACTATGTTGGGCTCGGTTGCGCTTTTAATGTTCACACTGGTTAGGAACTAATATTAAAGGAGACAGCACTACTGTTGTACAGTTACTTTTCTTGTTTCTTGCCAGCATGCTTCTGAAGGGATCACTCGTTTTGATGTACAATCTACCTTGAAGTATGAAGATCTGTCTCCGAGCATTAGTTTAAAGAATTGGGTACAAACTATAAGGTGGTGTATAAAATATAAACATTACCTTTTTTAATCTTGTTAGATTTCTCTCTAAACTGAATGACGTTTCTCTAAAAATCTATGACAGTCACCATATGTTGATATGCTGGCTATAGGTTGTAGCATGTGCTGTGCCTAATGTTTAGTAGAGTCATTAGTAAATAGTGGTAATCATTAAGGGGTACTTCACACACAGCGAGATCGCTACTGAGATCGCTGCTGAGTCATGGTTTTTGTGACCTCATTAGCGATCTCGCTGTGTGTGACACTGAGCAGCGATCTGGCCCCTGCTGTGAGATCGCTGCTCGTTACACACAGCGCTGGTTCGTTTTTTTATTGTTGCTCTCCCGCTGATAAGCACGCATCGCTGTGTGTGACAGCGAGAGAGCAACAATCCTGAATGTACAGGGAGCAGGAGCCGGCGTCTGACAGCCTGCAGTAAGCTGTAACCAAGGTAAACATCAGGTAACCAAGGTGGTTACCCGATATTTACCTTCGTTACCAGCCTCCGCAGCTCTCGCTCTGCCAGTGCCGGCTCCTGCTCCCTGCACACGCTAAGTTAAGCGGTGTGAGCTGGTAACTAAGATAAACATCGGGTAACCATACCCGATGTTTACCTTAGTTACCAGTGTCCGCAGCTTGCAAACGCCGGCTCCGTGCAAGCGCAGCGTCGCTTGCACGTCGCTGCTGGCTGGGGGCTGGTCACTGGTGAGATCTGCCTGTTTGACAGCTCATCAGCGACCATGTAGCGATGCAGCTGCGATCCTTACCAGGTCAGATCGCTGGTCGGATCGCTGCTGCATCGCTAAAGTGTGAAGGTACCCTAACTGTGACTGCTAGTGGAAAAGTGTCTCATTGGCTGGAGGGGCACAACAGAGCTGGCTGCAGCTTTAGGCTGGAGTCACACTTGCGAGTGAGGGTACTTTCACACTTGCGTTGTTTTCCTTCCGTTACAATCCGCCCTTTTGGAAAACTGCGGAATCCGTTAATGGATTCCGCTGTTTCCCATAGCCTTGTATGGATGACGGATTGTACCAAAAGGACCTGCGTTGCTTCCGCTGGGCGACGCTCCGTTGCTTCCGCCCAGCGGAAGGAACGCAGCATGTAACGTTGTTGTGAGCAGCGGAATCCTCTGGATTTCACTGCGCTTGCTGTTTGTGATTTTTTTTTTTTTTAAAAACAAAACAAAAGTTTTATTTTGGCTCGCGGTGGCCGAACGTTCAGCTGATCGGCCGGCTTCAGGGAGCGATCAGCTGATCGGCCGGCTGCAGGGAGCGATCAGCTGATCGTTCACAATAGTCTGCCGCCGGTAAAACTGTAAAAAAAAAAAATCAAAACGGATTCCGTTGTTTTTCAGCGTCCGTTGCATCTGTTGTGCCACTATATGCAACACATCCGTTGCATCCGTCACACAACGCAATGCAACGGATACCGTTCAACCCAAGTGTGAAACTAGCCTGACTCTCTTCGCATCACCCAGCACGCCTTTCCACTCTCTGGACAGGAGCGTCTCAGCTGCATAGAAATACATGCAGCTGACCCACTCCTGTCAGTGTGTGGCCGCAGACTCCTGCGAGTGCGACTCCAGCCCTACAGAATAATGGTCTATCAGACAGTTCACTTTCATGCCCAACAAGGTTTGGCAGTTTAAAAAAACAAAACAAACAAAAAAACAACAACTTTTTAAATAGGTTGTGGTGACCATATCCTGTATGCCTTTTATTCTTTTTATATGTGCTTTGGGGATTTAAACACCTAAAAATGTAGCTTACTCCTACATGTATGTGTTGTATTTGCAGGCCTATCAGTGCCAAGACGAAACCTCTGGGTGTCCGCGATGTTCTGCCAAATAATCGCCAGTTATATGAAATTGTTTTAACATACAACTTTCATCAGGTGGGTTTTAATACTTTGAAAGACCTTTTAGATTGTTTTGAAAACTTATAGACCTCTCTTTCCCACAGTGCTGTGAATTCTAGCCATTACAAAAAAGGGTCTCCAATGAGTATCATTAGTAATGATCAGTTTTCTAACTTTGCGCCCCTTGTGCTGTCAGATATAATACTGTTGACATTTACAGTATCGGGATTGTGCACATATACAGAAAGTCTTTTGTCATGGCTGTACGGCTAGGACAACCTTCTGTCTGTTTAAAGCACCACTCCAGCGTTTTGTTTTTTTATTTCTTTTCCAGAGTGGTATAACTAATGCCTGTTCACGCCTCCTTGTAAAATACTTACCATCCGTTGTCTTCTGTTTTTCCTGATGCTGCTCTGTGCCGTTACGCCATTTCTTCGGCGCTCTATTGGGAGACCCAGACGATTGGGTGTATAGCTACTGCCTCCGGAGGCCACACAAAGCATTACACTAAAAAGTGTAAGGCCCCTCCCCTTCTGGCTATACACCCCCAGTGGGATCACTGGCTCACCAGTTTTCGGCTTTGTGCGAAGGAGGTCAGACATCCACGCATAGCTCCACTGTTTAGTCAGCAGTAGCTGCTGACTATATCGGATGGAAGAAAAGAGGGCCCATATGGGGCCCCCAGCATGCTCCCTTCTCACCCCACTGGTGGTTTGTAAGGTTGAGGTACCTATTGCTGGTACGGCGGCTGGAGCCCACATGCTGTTTTCCTTCCCCATCCCCCTGAGGGGCTCTGAGGAAGTGGGATCTTACCGGCCCCAAAGCCCTGAGGCCGGGCTCCATCCACAGACCCATTGAACCTGCTGGATGTGGAGCGGGAGTGCCGTTCAGGGACATGGCCCTGCACCATTCAGGTACTCTGTGTCCCCGTACACACAGGCACCGCACACTCCAGACTTGCTGGGTGTGCTAGTGCGCCGGGGACAGTAAAGGGTTACAGTCACTGCAGCCTAGCTGAGTGACTTTATTTATTGGGAACTACCGCGCCGGACGCTCCGGGAGCGGCGGCGCGGCTGGGACTTGTAGTGCGCCGGGGACTTAGCGCCGACCGCGCTTTTACGGCGGCGGCGCTTATAAATCCAGTCCCCGGCTTTTGCGGCCTAGCTCCGCTTCGTTCCCGCCCCCACCCTGTCAATCAGGGTAGGGGAGAGACGCTGTACAATCAGCAGCGCCGAGGGCTGGAGCCTTATTTACATGCTCCAGCCCTCTCACTAGACACTGTGGGACGCCGGTTTCCCGCTCTGACTTGGGGCACGCCCACGGCCCGCCCCTACTCACACGAGCTGGAGAAGGACGCCGGCAGCCATTCCTGCAGCCCGAGCTGGGAGAACGGACTCTGGGCAACCAGGCACAGGACTAGGGCGACCACACACCCGCTTATAGGCGGGCGGTAAGCGGCACCTGGGGTGCTGACACTAAATACCGCAGTTTGTCTATTTGTATTTTAAGCTTACACTGCATAGGTCGCTATTTTGGGCTATATGCCCTCTTAGATGGCGACACATCAGCAGCAGGAAAGCATGGGTGCTAAGGCACAGGCTTTCTATGCTGCTTGTATTGCACGTACTGAGGTGTTCATGTGTATTTATGCTTGTATGCTATACACTGCACTGTACGGTCGCTAGTCTTGGCTATATTCGCCATAGAATGGCCAGACTACAGCAGCAGAAAAGCAAGGGTGCTGAGGCACAGGTTTTTTTCTATGCTGCTTGTATTGCAGGTGTTGCAGTGTTCATTTGTACTTATGCTTGTATACTATACATTGCACTGTATGGTCGCTATTCTGGGCTATATTCCCCTAGATGGCTAGTCTACAGCAGCAGAAAAGCAGGCTTTCTATGCTGCTTGTATTGCATGTGCTGCAGTGTTCATTTGTACTTTATGCTTGTATGATATACATTGAACTGTACGGTCGCCTTCTTGGCTCTATAAGTCGGCAGCAGCATATAAGCAACACAGGCTTTCGATGCTGTTTTTACTGCATGTGATACTGTTCCACGGCACTGCTTCCCATTGTGTGCAATGCTCCCCTGTAGCACTTGGTCAGCCGGGGTCTCTACTTGACGTGGCCAAAAGAACCACCTCTCAACCCTGTCCAAGGACAGGGACGGAGTTGCAATGACATAGAGACTTGCAGTCCGGACAGGCCTTGGGCAATCTGGATCATTGCTCCCTGGCCACCCTCACTTGGAATGAAATCGGTGCTCCGGGGGGGTCCCAGGAGGCTCTCTGTATGATGAGGCAGACGTAGCTCATCAGGACTTTGATCCTGACACCGCTCTCACTCCGGATACACCGGATGGTGACGCCATAAGGAATGATCCTATAGCGTCCATCAATGGAATGTTGGATCTTTTCTCCCTCAGCTCCCCCAGCGGAGGAGTCAGCTTCACAGCAGGAGAAGTCCCATTTCAGTAGCTCAAACTTATATTGAGTATTGTTCTGGCCACGCTGACTTTAGAGAAGCAGTCCAGGAACACCACGCTTCCCAGATAAGCGTTTTCTCCAAACGTATTAAGGATACACGTTATCACTTTCCCCCTGAAGTGGTCAGGCGTTGGACCCAGGGTCCAAAGGTGGATTCTCCGATCTCCAGGCTTGCGGCTAGAGCCATAGTTGCAGTGGAGATGGGACTTCACTTACAGATGCCATTGACAGACAGATGGACTCTGGTTGAAATCTGTCTATGAGGCTATCGGCGTGTCGGTTGCTCCGGCATTCACAGCCGTATGGGCACCCTAAGCTCTTCAGCTGTTCTTGCGCAGCTGGTCTTGAGCACAGGTACATCTGTGCCGCAGGGGCGTCCGTAACCTCGCAATGTCTGCATTGCGACTTACCCTATTAATGCTGTCCTGGAAGGACAGTCGAGGTTTCGGTCCTTCCCAGGCTCGGGCAGGTCCCAATTGTCCTCGTCCAAAAGGGCTGAAAAGCCTCAGAGGGGCTCAGCTGCCGGCCGGGCTCAATCACGCCCAAGGAAGGCAGCCGGAGGAACCGCTACCAAGGCGGTCTCCTCATGACTCTCAGCTCTCTCATCTTTCCGCATCCGCGGTTGATGGCAGACTCGCTCGCCTTTGGCGACATTTAGCTGCCACAGGTCACAGACCGGTGGGTGAGGGACAGTGTGCCCACGTGCACAGGACAGAGTTCTGTTCTCGTCCTCCGACTCGATTCTTCAGAACGTCCCCACCTCCCCACCGAGCAGATGCTCTTCTGCAGGCAGAAGGAGTGGTAATCCCGGTTCCTCTTCAGGAACAAGACACGGTTTTCCTCCAATCTGGTTGTGGTGCCAAACAAGGATGGCTCTTTCCGTTCCGTTCTGGACCTAAAACTGCTCAACAAGCACGTGGAGGCCAGGCGGTTCCGGATGATACCCTCCGCTCCGTCATTGCCTCAATGTCTCAAGGACATTTCCTAGCATCAGTAGACATAAAAGATGCTTATCTCCACGTGCCGATTGCTACAGAGCACCAATGTGTTTCTACATTTCGTGATAGGAAACGACCATCTTCAGTTCGTAACTCTGCCATTCGGGCTGGCGACAGCCCCACGGGTGTTCGCCAAGGTCATGACGGCAGTGGTAGCAGTCTTGCACTCACAGGGACACTCTGTGATCCCTTACTTGGACGATCTACTTGTCAAGGCACCCTCTCAAGAGGCATGCCAACTCAGCCTGAATGTTGCGCTGGATACTCTCCAGACGTTCGGGTGGATCATCAACTTCTCAAAGTCAAACCTGTCACGACCCAATCACTAACGTATCTTGGCATGGAGTTTCATACCCTCTCAGCGGTAGTGAAGCTTCCGCTGGACAAGCAGCGGTCACTACAGACTGGGGTGCAGACTCTCCTTCAAGGTCAGTCGCACTCCTTAAGACGCCTCATGCACTTCCTCGGGAAGATAGTGGCGGCAATGGAGGCGGTGCCGTTTGCGCAGTTTCATCTGCGTCCACTTCAATGGGACATTCTCCGCCAATGAGACGGGAAGTCAACATCCCTGTACAGGGGAGTATCCCTTTCACAGACGGCAAGGACTCTCTGCAATGGTGGCTTCTTCCCACCTCATTATCACAGGGAAGATCCTTCCTACCACCGTCTTGGGCGGTGGTCACGACAGACGCGAGTCTGTCAGGGTGGGGAGCGGTTTTTCTCCACCACAGGGCTCAGGGTCCGTGGACTCAGCAGGAGTCCACCCTTCAGGTCAATGTTCTGGTAATCAGAGCAGTGTATCTTGCCCTACTAGCCTTCCAGCAGTGGCTGGAAAGAAAGCAGATCCGAATTCAGTCGGACAACTCCACAGCGGTGGCATACATCAATCACCAAGGAGGGACACGCAGTCGGCAAGCCTTCCAGGAAGTCCGGCGGATTCTGATGTGGGTGGATGCCACGGCCTCCACCATATCCGCAGTTCACTTCCCCGGCGTAGAAAACTGGGAGGCAGACTTCCTCAGTCGCCAGGGCATGGACGCAGGGGAATGGTCCCTTCACCCGGACGTGTTTCAGGAAATCTGTCGCCGCTGGGGAAGGCCGGACGTCGACCTAATGGCGTCCCGGCACAACAACAAGGTCCCAACCTTCATGGCACGGTCTCGCGATCAAAGAGCGCTGGCGGCAGACGCCCTAGTGCAAGATTGGTCGCAGTTCCGGCTCCCTTATGTGTTTCCACCTCTGGCACTCTTGCCCAGAGTGCTACGCAAGATCAGATCCGACTGCAGCCGCGTCATACTCGTCGCCCCAAACTGGCCGAGGAGGGCGTGGTATCCGGATCTGTGGCAGCTCACGGTCGGCCAACCGTGGGCACTACCAGACCGACCAGACTTACTGTCCCAAGGGCCGTTTTTCCATCGGAATTCTGCGGCCCTGAACCTGACTGTGTGGCCATTGAGTCCTGGATCCTAGCGTCTTCAGGATTATTCCACTGGGTCGTTGCCACCATGAGACAGGCTAGGAAGCCCACGTCCGCTAAGAACCACAGAACGTGGAGGATATTCTTATCCTGGTGCTCTGCTCAGGGAGTGTCTCCCTGGCCATTTGCATTGCCTACCTTTCTTTCTTTCCTGCTATCTGGGTTAGAAAAAGGTTTGGCGCTCGGCTCCCTTAAAGGTCAGGTATCGGCGCTATCCGTCTTTTTTCAGAGGCGTTTGGCACGCCTTCCTATGGTGCGCACGTTCCTACAGGGGGTTTGCCATATCGTTCCCCCGTACAAGCGGCCGTTAGATCCATGGGATCTGAACAGGGTACTAGTTGCCCCCCAGAAGCCGCCCTTCGAGCCTCTGAGGGAGGTTTCACTTTCTAGACTATCCCAGAACGTGGCTTTTCTGGTAGCGATCACATCTCTTCGGAGAGTGTCTGAGCTGGCAGCGCTGTCATCCAAGACTCCCTTCCTGGTCTTCCACCAGGACAAGGTAGTGCTGCGCCCCATTCAGGAGTTTCTCCCGAAGGTGGTATCCTCTTTTCATCTTAATCAGGATATCTCCTTGCCTTCGTTTGGTCCTCATGCAGTTCATGAGAAGGATTTACATTTGTTAGATCTGGTGAGAGCACTCAGAATCTACATTTCCCGCACGGCGCCCTTGCGCCGTTCGGATGCACTCTTTGTCCTTGTCGCTGGTCAGCGCAAAGGGTCGCAGGCTTCTAAGGCCGCCCTGGCTAGAGGGATCAAGGAACCAATTCTTGAAGCCTACCGTTCTGCTGGGCTTCCGGTTCCATCAGGGCTGAAGGCCCATTCAACCAGAGCCGTGGGTGCGTCCTGGGCATTACGACACCAGGCTACGGCTCAACAGGTGTGCCAGGCAGCTACCTGGTCGAGTCTGCACACTTTCACCAAACATTATCAGGTGCATACCTATGCTTCGGCGGACGCCAGCCTAGGTAGAAGAGTCCTGCAGGCGGCAGTTGCCTCCCCGTAGGGGAGGGCTGTCTTGCAGCTCTAACATGAGGTATTTCTTTACCCACCCAGGGACAGCTTTTGGACGTCCCAATCGTCTGGGTCTCCCAATAGAGCGCCGAAGAAGAAGGGAATTTTGTTACTTACCGTAAATTCCTTTTCTTCTAGCTCTTATTGGGAGACCCAGCACCCGCCCTGTTGTCCTTCGGGATTTTTGGTTTGTTTGCGGGTACACATGTTGTTCATGTTGAACGGTTTTCAGTTCTCCGATGTTACTCGGAGTGAATTTGTTTAAACCAGTTATTGGCTTTCCTCCTTCTTGCTTTTGCACTAAAACTGGTGAGCCAGTGATCCCACTGGGGGTGTATAGCCAGAAGGGGAGGGGCCTTACACTTTTTAGTGTAATGCTTTGTGTGGCCTCCGGAGGCAGTAGCTATACACCCAATCGTCTGGGTCTCCCAATAAGAGCTAGAAGAAAAGGAATTTACGGTAAGTAACAAAATTCCCTTCTTTGTGACTGCAGCTACTTACTGCCCAGAAGTCAGGGCTGACGGTGACAGGTTCTCAATGTAATTCTATAAGAGCATCATTGTGGCTCACATACACGTAGATTGAGAATTTAACTAGGACACATCGAACAAAAAAGGTGCAGAGCCGCACTCAGAATTGGTAGGTATATTGCTCTGGGCAGGAAACATATTAATGATACTACTCCCACGGTGAAATAAAAAAAAAAGCCAGGGTGGTGCCTTAATTATTCATTTGGTGACGCCCCTTTATCATATGATCTACCCCTACATGATGATTTTTACAGCATAGTACAAATACGCTAGAGGCAAACTCATGATAAAACTTAGGGGGAAAAAAAATTTGATATAAAAAAATATATTTCTTCGTCGCTCCATTGGGAGACCCAGACGATTGGGTGTATAGCTACTGCCTCCGGAGGCCACACAAAGCATTACACTAAAAAGTGTAAGGCCCCTCCCCTTCTGGCTATACACCCCCAGTGGGATCACTGGCTCACCAGTTTTCGGCTTTGTGCGAAGGAGGTCAGACATCCACGCATAGCTCCACTGTTTAGTCAGCAGTAGCTGCTGACTATATCGGATGGAAGAAAAGAGGGCCCATATGGGGCCCCCAGCATGCTCCCTTCTCACCCCACTGGTGGTTTGTAAGGTTGAGGTACCTATTGCTGGTACGGCGGCTGGAGCCCACATGCTGTTTTCCTTCCCCATCCCCCTGAGGGGCTCTGAGGAAGTGGGATCTTACCGGCCCCAAAGCCCTGAGGCCGGGCTCCATCCACAGACCCATTGAACCTGCTGGATGTGGAGCGGGAGTGCCGTTCAGGGACATGGCCCTGCACCATTCAGGTACTCTGTGTCCCCGTACACACAGGCACCGCACACTCCAGACTTGCTGGGTGTGCTAGTGCGCCGGGGACAGTAAAGGGTTACAGTCACTGCAGCCTAGCTGAGTGACTTTATTTATTGGGAACTACCGCGCCGGACGCTCCGGGAGCGGCGGCGCGGCTGGGACTTGTAGTGCGCCAGGGACTTAGCGCCGACCGCGCTTTTACGGCGGCGGCGCTTATAAATCCAGTCCCCGGCTTTTGCGGCCTAGCTCCGCTTCGTTCCCGCCCCCACCCTGTCAATCAGCAGCGCCGAGGGCTGGAGCCTTATTTACATGCTCCAGCCCTCTCACTGGACACTGTGGGACGCCGGTTTCCCGCTCTGACTTGGGGGCACGCCCACGGCCCGCCCCTACCCACATGAGCTGGAGAAGGACGCCGGCAGCCATTCCTGCAGTCCGAGCTGAGAGATCGGACTCTGGGCAACCAGGCACAGGACTAGGGCGACCACACACCCGCTTATAGGCGGGCGGTAAGCGGCACCTGAAGTGCTGACACTAAATACCACAGTTTGTCCATTTGTATTTTATGCTTACACTGCATAGGTCGCTATTTTTGGCTATATGCCCTCTTAGATGGCGACACATCAGCAGCAGGAAAGCATGGGTGCTAGGGCACAGGCTTTCTATGCTGCTTGTATTGCACGTACTGAGGTGTTCATGTGTATTTATGCTTGTATGCTATACACTGCACTGTACGGTCGCTAGTCTTGGCTATATTCGCCATAGAATGGCTAGACTACAGCAGCAGAAAAGCAAGGGTGCTGAGGCACAGGTTTTTTTCTATGCTGCTTGTATTGCAGGTGTTGCAGTGTTCATTTGTACTTATGCTTGTATGCTATACATTGCACTGTATGGTCGCTATTCTGGGCCATATTCCCCTAGATGGCTAGACAACAGCAGCAAAAAAGCAAGGGTGCCAAGGCACAGGCTTTCTATGCTGCTTGTACTGCATGGGCTGCAGTGTTCATTTGTACTTTATGCTTGTATGCTATACATTGCACTGTACGGTCGCCATTCTTGGCTCTATAAGTCGGCAGCAGCATATAAGCAACACAGGCTTTCGATGCTGTTTTTACTGCATGTGATACTGTTCCACGGCACTGAACCCCATTGTGTGCAATGCTCCCCTGTAGCACTTGGTCAGCCGGGGTCTCTACTTGACGTGGCCAAAAGAACCACCTCTCAACCCTGTCCAAGGACAGGGACGGAGTTGCAATGGGATAGAGACTTGCAGTCCGGACAGGCCATGGGCAATCTGGAGCATTGCTCCCTGGCCACCCTCATTTGGAATAAAATCGGTGCTCCGGGGGGGGTCCCAGGAAGACTCTCTGTATGATGAGGCAGACGTAGCTCATCAGGACTTTGATCCTGACACCGCTCTCACTCCGGATACACCGGATGGTGACGCCATAAGGAATGATCCTATAGCGTCCATCAATGGAATGTTGGATCTTTTCTCCCTCAGCTCCCCCAGCGGAGGAGTCAGCTTCACAGCAGGAGAAGTCCCATTTCAGTAGCTCAAACGTATATTGAGTATTGTTCTCGCCACGCTGACTTCAGAGAAGCAGTCTAGGAACACCACGCTTCCCAGATAGCGTTTTCTCCAAACGTATTAAGGATACACGTTATCCCTTTCCCCCTGACGTGGTCAAGCGTTGGACCCAGGGTCCAAAGGTGGATTCTCCAATCTCCAGGCTTGCGGCTAGAGCCATAGTTGCAGTGGAGATGGGACTTCACCTACAGATGCCATTGACAGACAGATGGACTCTGGTTGAAATCTGTCTATGAGGCTATCGGCGTGTCGGTTGCTCCGGCATTCACAGCCGTATGGGCACCCTAAGCTTTTCAGCTGTTCTTGCGCAGCTGGTCTTGAGCACATGTACATCTGTGCCGCAGGGGCGTCCGTAACCTCGCAATGTCTGCATTGCGACTTACCCTATTAATACTGTCCTGGAAGGACAGTCGAGGTTTCGGTCCTTCCCAGGCTCGGGCAGGTCCCAATTGTCCTCGTCCAAAAGGGCTGAAAAGCCTCAGAGGGGCTCAGCTTCCGGCCGGGCTCAATCACGCCCAAGGAAGGCAGCCGGAGGAACCGCTACCAAGGCGGTCTCCTCATGACTCTCAGCTCTCTCATCTCTCCGCATCCGCGGTTGATGGCAGACTCGCTCGCCTTTGGCGACATTTAGCTGCCACAGGTCACAGACCGGTGGGTGAGGGACAGTGTGCCCACGTGCACAGGACAGAGTTCTGTTCTCGTCCTCCGACTCGATTCTTCAGAACGTCCCCACCTCCCCACCGAGCAGATGCTCTTCTGCGAGCAGAAGGAGTGGTAATCCCGGTTCCTCTTCAGGAACAAGACGCGGTTTTCCTCCAATCTGGTTGTGGTGCCAAAAAAGGATGGCTCTTTCCGTTCCGTTCTGGACCTAAAACTGCTCAACAAGCACGTGGAGGCCAGGCGGTTCCGGATGATACCCTCCGCTCCGTCATTGCCTCAATGTCTCAAGGAAATTTCCTAGCATCAATTGACATAAAAGATGCTTATCTCCACGTGCCGATTGCTACAGAGCACCAATGTTTTTCTAAGTTTCGTGATAGGAAACGACCATCTTCAGTTCGTAGCGCTGCCATTCGGGCTGGCGACAGCCCCACGGGTGTTCGCCAAGGTCATGACGGCAGTGGTAGCAGTCTTGCACTCACAGGGACACTCTGTGATCCCTTACTTGGACGATCTACTTGTCAAGGCACCCTCTCAAGAGGCATGCCAACTCAGCCTGAATGTTGCGCTGGAGACTCTCCAGACGTTCGGGTGGATCATCAACTTCTCAAAGTCAAACCTGTCACGACCCAATCACTAACGTATCTTGGCATGGAGTTTCATACCCTCTCAGCGGTAGTGAAGCTTCCGCTGGACAAGCAGCGGTCACTACAGACTGGGGTGCAGACTCTCCTTCAAGGTCAGTCGCACTCCTTAAGACGCCTCATGCACTTCCTCGGGAAGATGGTGGCGGCAATGGAGGCGGTTCCGTTTGCGCAGTTTCATCTGCGTCCACTTCAATGGGACATTCTCCGCCAATGGGACGGGAAGTCAACATCCCTGAACAGGAAAGTATCCCTTTCACAGACGGCAAGGACTCTCTGCAATGGTGGCTTCTTCCCACCTCATTATCACAGGGAAGATCCTTCCTACCACCGTCTTGGGCGGTGGTCACGACAGACGCGAGTCTGTCAGGCTGGGGAGCGGTTTTTCTCCACCACAGGGCTCAGGGTACGTGGACTCAGCAGGAGCCCACCCTTCAGATCAATGTTCTGGTAATCAGAGCAGTGTATCTTGCCCTACTAGCCTTCCAGCAGTGGCTGGAAAGAAAGCAGATCCGAATTCAGTCGGACAACTCCACAGCGGTGGCATACATCAATCACCAAGGAGGGACACGCAGTCGGCAAGCCTTCCAGGAAGTCCGGCGGATTCTGATGTGGGTGGAAGCCACGGCCTCCACCATATCCGCAGTTCACATCCCCGGCGTAGAAAACTGGGAAGCAGACTTCCTCAGTCGCCAGGGCATGGACGCAGGGGAATGGTCCCTTCACCCGGACGTGTTTCAGGAAATCTGTCGCCGCTGGGGAAGGCCGGACGTCGACCTAATGGCGTCCCGGCACAACAACAAGGTCCCAACCTTCATCGCACGGTCTCGCGATCAAAGAGCGCTGGCGGCAGACGCCCTAGTGCAAGATTGGTCGCAGTTCCGGCTCCCTTATGTGTTTCCACCTCTGGCACTCTGGCCCAGAGTGCTACGCAAGATCAGATCCGATTGCAGCCGCGTCATACTCGTCGCCCCAGACTGGCCGAGGAGGGCGTGGTATCCGGATCTGTGGCAGCTCACGGTCGGCCAACCGTGGGCACTACCAGACCGACCAGACTTACTGTCCCAAGGGCCGTTTTTCCATCGGAATTCTGCGGCCCTGAACCTGACTGTGTGGCCATTGAGTCCTGGATCCTAGCGTCTTCAGGATTATTCCACGGGGTCGTTGCCACCATGAGACAGGCTAGGAAGCCCACGTCCGCTGAGAACCACAGAACGTGGAGGATATTCTTATCCTGGTGCTCTGCTCAGGGAGTGTCTCCCTGGCCATTTGCATTGCCTACCTTTCTTCCTTTCCTGCAATCTGGGTTAGGAAAAGGTTTGGCGCTCGGCTCCCTTAAAGGTCAGGTATCGGCGCTATCCGTCTTTTTTCAGAGGCGTTTGGCACGCCTTCCTAAGGTGCGCACGTTCCTACAGGGGGTTTGCCATATCGTTCCCCCGTACAAGCGGCCGTTAGATCCATGGGATCTGAACAGGGTACTAGTTGCCCTCCAGAAGCCGCCCTTCGAGCCTCTGAGGGAGGTTTCACTTTCTAGACTATCCCAGAAAGTGGCTTTTCTGGTAGCGATCACATCTCTTCGGAGAGTGTCTGAGCTGGCAGCGCTGTCATCCAAGACTCCCTTCCTGGTCTTCCACCAGGACAAGGTAGTGCTGCGCCCCATTCAGGAGTTTCTCCCGAAGGTGGTATCCTCTTTTCATCTTAATCAGGATATCTCCTTGCCTTCGTTTTGTCCTCATGCAGTTCATCGGTATGAGAAGGATTTACATTTGTTAGATCTGGTGAGAGCACTCAGAATCTACATTTCCCGCACGGCGCCCTTGCGCCGTTCGGATGCACTCTTTGTCCTTGTCGCTGATAAGCGCAAAGGGTCGCAGGCTTCTAAGGCCGCCCTGGCTCGATGGATCAAAGAAACAATTCTTGAAGCCTACCGTTCTGCTGGGCTTCCGGTTCCATCAGGGCTGAAGGCCCATTCAACCAGAGCCGTGGGTGCGTCCTGGGCATTACGACACCAGGCTACGGCTCAACAGGTGTGCCAGGCAGCTACCTGGTCGAGTCTGCACACTTTCACCAAACATTATCAGGTGCATACCTATGCTTCGGCGGACGCCAGCCTAGGTTGAAGAGTCCTGCAGGCGGCAGTTGCCTCCCCGTAGGGGAGGGCTGTCTTCGCAGCTCTAACATGAGGTATTTCTTTACCCACCCAGGGACAGCTTTTGGACGTCCCAATCGTCTGGGTCTCCCAATGGAGCGACGAAGAAGAAGGGAATTTTGTTACTTACCGTAAATTCCTTTTCTTCTAGCTCCTATTGGGAGACCCAGCACCCGCCCTGTTGTCCTTCGGGATTTTTGGGTTGTTTCGGGTACGCATGTTGTTCATGTTGAACGGTTTTTTCAGTTCTCCGATGTTACTCGGAGTGAATTTGTTTAAACCAGTTATTGGCTTTCCTCCTTCTTGCTTTTGCACTAAAACTGGTGAGCCAGTGATCCCACTGGGGGTGTATAGCCAGAAGGGGAGGGGCCTTACACTTTTTAGTGTAATGCTTTGTGTGGCCTCCGGAGGCAGTAGCTATACACCCAATCGTCTGGGTCTCCCAATAGGAGCTAGAAGAAAAGGAATTTACGGTAAGTAACAAAATTCCCTTCATTCTTGTTGCGTTCCCTCTTAGGGCCTCTTCTCCACTAGCGTTTTTTAAATCACAGCGATACTCGGCTCAAAATGTGAGTCGAGTATCCTGCGTGTGATCTGCGTACGGTGTGTGTTTTTTTTCCTCACATAGCATCCGTATGACATGTGAGCGTCATGCGAGTGCTTTGTGAGTATTTAGGTAAGCAGTGTAGGGCTGGCTACGGGAGAAATCTCCTGTAAAACAAGTCCTGGCCGCGGTTACCTGCACTGAGCTCCAGAGCTGTAACCTGAGCTCCAGAGATCTGCATGATCTGTTTGCAGCTGTGCTGACCTGAACAGCAATGGCCGGGGAATCAATCACTCAGCGCTCGCTGTTCAGGCTGCAGTCTGGAGCTCAGGTGACAGCTCCGGGGTTCATTAACCGCGGCCAGGACTGGTTTTACAGGAGATTCCTCCGGTAGCCAGTCTGACCCGGTATGCAAGTGTCAGGATCCGTGTGACATGCGCATGCCACCCGGATTCTGACTTGCATGGGGGTGAGAGAGCTGAGAATCGCAGCAAATCGCAGCATGCTGCGATTTCAAGGAGAGCCCGTGTATCGTCTGAGAAAAACAGGGAAATGGAGACCGCATCATTAGAAACCATTTGCAAGATTGCAAACCATTTCTCAATGCGAGGGAATTTGCAGGACAAAAACGCTACTGGAGAAGAGGCCTAGCACTTAGTACCACTACGTGTCTGAATAGTGTAATATAAAAAAAACAAAAAAAAACCACACATTCTCATTTCTTAGTTTAAAACTTTAATTATAGAATAAATATTCTGATCTTTTTTTTTTTTTCTTCTTATTGTCAGCCTAAATGTGGAGAAGTAACACCGAGCTGCCCCTTACTCTGTGAGCTGTTGTATGAATCGGAATATGACAGCCAACTTTGGATTATATATGACCAGAACAAAAGGCATATGGGCTCAGGAGATGCGTACCCCCATCAGGTAAAGTATTAGCATGAAATAATGTGCTGTGTCCTCTAGGAGAAGAGATGAAGGATAAAGGTCTTGGCTACATCTGCTGTGTAGGATTTCTGTGACACTTGAGATGCTAATTATTCTGGCCCCCGAAAAAAATGTTTGGCTACTACCGGTAGTCGTGTTGAAAGAATACAGTGGATACGTAGTTTGAATCTGTATATATGAGCCAAGCGACCGCCAATCCTCTCTTGTAGATTCATGGCATATTGATAGGATGTGGTGTAAATGTATAGTACAGTAGACTGGACCCACATTTACCTACAGACTGGGTGAGATGGTCAGGATTCACATACAATTGAAAGCCTTTTCATCCCTTCCCCCGCACTGGTCATGGCACTCATCAGGGTTCCGTTTTTGAGATAGTTGGAGGTGTAAGTGGGATCTGTATTTGCTGTACCTTCTATCATATATCCTGCAGATATATATGAAATGGGAACATCCCTTCAAGCTTTCAGTTTTTCACGTTTTCCATGTTAGTTGCTGTCCATGAAAGAGAACTGCAGATGTGTAGCTGCTCACCCTGGTCTCTGAGGAATGGACACCATTAGGGTATGTGCGCACTAGGCGTTTTTTTCACGCTGCGTTTTTATGTGCGTTTTTGTCTCAAAAAACGCACCCGCGGCTAAAAAAACGCGGCAAAAACGCATGCGTTTTTGCTGCGATTTGGTGCGTTTTTTGCTGCGTTTTTGCTCACTGCGTTTTTAATCAGTGCACAATGCCATTAAAGATTGTTGATGAAAAAAAAAAAAAAAGGTCTGATGTCATTTCCTTCTTCAAAATGTTCATTGTATACAGGAGAGCAGACAGCTGCAGTACTAGTGTATGCAGGAGAGCAGACAGCAGCTGCAGAACTACAAGGCTCAGCATCCTCCATTCACCAGTGTATGCAGTTTTTTGCCCAAAAAGAAAAAAAAAATGACATGGGCTTCGCCATATTTTTGTATGCTAGCCGGGTACAGCAGGCAGGTACGGGCTGCCCCCAACCCCCAGCTGCCTATTTGTACCCGGCTGGGAACCAAAAATATAGAGAAGCCCTTTTTTTTAATTATTTCATGAATTTCATGAAATAATTAAAAAAAAAAAAAAAAAATGACGTGGGCTTCGCCTAATTTTTGAGTCCAGCCGGGTACAACTAGGCAGCTGGGGATTGGAATCCACAGTGCAGGGTACCCAAGATCTCTGGGCACCCCCACTGCGAATTGCAGTCCGCAGCCACCCCAGAAAATGGCGCTTTCATAGAAGCGCCATCTTCTGGCGCTGTATCCAACTCTTCCAGCTGCCCTGATGCCGGGTGGCTAGCTAGGTAATAATGGAGTTAGGGATAGCTGTATATTATCAGCTAGCCCTAAGCCCGAAATTCATGGTGTCACGCCAATATTAGACATGGCCACCATGAATTTCTAGTAAAGATAAAAAAAAACACAACACACAGAAATTTGTTTTTATTAGAAATAAAACACAACACAATTAGTGACTCCATCTTTATTGAAATAAACCCCCCTCCGCAGTAATCCTGGGTCAGGGTCCCGCGCCGTCCAATCCGGATCCAATATCATCTGATCGGTTTGCTGGAAGGCAGAGCGATCAGATGATGTGTCAGGATCAAGTGCCTGAATCACATCACACATCAGCTGATTGTATAAAAGCCGGTTATACAATCAGATGATGCATCAGTAGAAAAAAAAAAAAAAAAATACTCACTTATGTGCTGTGCTGATGACCGGCAGCTCCTAGAGCGATCGATTGGACAGGAGTCTGATCCCGTCCGATCGCTGCAGGAGCTGCCGGTAATCAGCTGATGAAGTCTCCTGACGGCAGGATCAGCTGATAGCCGGCCGGGCGACACCGCGAGAATTCCGATCAGCTGATGCGTCAGGTGACTGCATCAGGTGATCAGCGCCAGGTCCTGCAAGCAAGGTCCTGCCCCGGGGAGACTGCACACAGCCAGAGCGGCGGGACCGGGACAGGAGCGGACATGGCACCGGGACCCTGCAGACAGGTGAGTATATATGACATTTTTTTTTTCTACTGTTCACTTTGGTTTTCGCCGCTGCCTCCACCTCCCGCCCAGACATGGCGCCGCACGGAGCTGACATGGCACAGGACGGGAGGTGGAGGCAGCGGTGACGGTACCGGGAGGATTCATGCTTCTGTGTTTACCAACAGAAGGAATCCTCTTCCTGTACACGTCACTGTACTGCCCACCCCTTGCGTTTATAGCTGCGTTTTTAGTCATAGAAACGCAGCTATATTTGCAATGTGCCTTTTTCATTGCGTTTATGAACATCTCATTGAACTCAATGGGTGAAAAACGCAGAAATAATTGACATGCTGCGTTTTTGTGGTCACCACAAAAACGCAGCTAAAAAAAAACCGCTGTGTGCGGACAGCACTTATGAAAACCCATTGACATTGCTGGGGAAGCAATGTCACTGCGTTTTCAGCACAAAAACGCGGTAAAAAACGCCGCTAAAAACGCCTAGTGCGCACAAGGCCTTACATCCACCATAGACTATGCTTTCAACCCAGAGCCCACACTCCAAACTGCTAGAGAGATTTGTGCTGCTGAGGAGCTTAGCTCCAGCTCCTTTCACATCACTGTCATTCATCTGTGTTTTTGGCTCCATCATAGAAGTAGAAAACATGATAGTGGCACTGGAGCAGTCTCATGCTGGACACCAGCAGTGCCCAATGGACCCCATTACTTATCGTAGGGCTATCAAGGTTCCTTTTTTTCTGGTTCTTATAGACTTTCATTCTGGGCTTGTGACTTAACTTCTGACTACGAGCCAGTCAGAATATAAGGGCATAAGATAGGGCTGCGGGACTGGAGTGACACTGAAAAAAGGTGAAGATGTCTGAGGGTGAGTATAAGGCTAAGTTCACACAGGGCGTCTTTTGCTGCAATTTTGGTGCTTTTTTTTACGTCACAAAGATGCACCTACATGCATGCATTTCCTTCTCCAGCAAAGTCTGAGCTTTTGATTTTGCTGTCCACACTGGGCATCTTTTGTTGGCTGCATCTTAGCTGCATTTTTGAAGATGCACCCAAGATGCAGGATGTCAATTCTTTTTATGTTTTTCCAGCATTTTTGAGCTCTTCTAGTCAATAGATTTGACTTGAAAAATGCAGTAAAAACGTGTCAAACGCTCTGAGTTTCTTGGTGCGTTTTTGATGCGTTTCTTTGGGACAAACACTGCATCTTTGTGGTAAAAAAAAAAAAAAAAAAGCCGTGTGTGAACATACCCCTAAGACTTGGGGCAGGGGACTTGGGTTTAAAGCACCACTCCAATGCAGAACCCCCCCCCCACCTCCCTAAAAAAAAAAAAAAAATACGCAGGAGTAAGTGCAGTTCTGGGTCAAATTAGTCAATACAATTATGCCCTATGAACAGGTGGTATACTACAACAGGGGGCGCCCAGAAAAATTCAATAAAATTTGGGACCTGTGGAACTTCTCCCCCTCGCACACTTTATAGAAGCCTAAAAAAGATCATTGTGACACTGATAGATCCCTCTGGGTGTTAGAGGGCAGAATGCTACACAGTGGTACAGTGCCTTGCAAAAGTATTTGGCTCCCTTGAATTTTTTTCATTCTTTTCCCACATTTCAGGCTTCAAACATAAAGATAAAAATGTTAATGTTATGGTGAAGAATCAACAAGTGAAACACAATTGTGGAGTTGAACCAAATTTATTGCTTATTTTAAACTTTTTTAAAGTAAATAACTGAAAAGTGGGGCGTGCAATATTATTCGTCCCCTTTTACTTTCAGTGCAGCAAACTCACTCCAGAAGTTAATTGTCCTAAATGACTGATGATAAATATAAGCCACCTGTATGTAATCAAGTCTCCGTTTAAATACACCTGCTCTGTGATAGTCTGTGTTATGTTTAAAGCACAGAGAGCATCATGAAGACCAAGGAACACAACAGGCAAGTCCGTGATACTGTTGTGGAGAAATTTTAAGGCCGGATTTGGTTACAAAAAGATTTCCAAAACTTTAAACATCCCAACGAGCACAGTGCAAGCTATCATATTGAAATGGAAGGATTATCATACCACTGCAAATCTACAAAGACCGGGCCGTCCATCCAAACTTTGATCTCAAACAAGGAGAAGACTGATCAGACATGCAGCCAAGAGGCCCATAATCACTCTGGAGGAACTGCAAAGATCTACCGCTGAGATGGGACAGTCTGTCCATAGGACAACAATCAATCGTACACTACACAAATCTGGCCTTTATGGAAGAGTGGTAAGAAGAAAGCCATTTCTCAAAGATATCCATAAAGTGTTTAAAGTTTGCCACAAGCCACCTGGGGGAGACACCAAATATGTGGAAGAAGGTGCTCTGGTCAGATGAAACCAAATTGAACTATTTGGGCACAATGCCAAACGATATGTTTGGCGGAAAAGCAACACAGCTCATTACCCTGAACACACCATCCCCACTGTCAAACATGGTGGTGGCAGAATCATGGTTTGGGCCTGCTTTTCTTCAGCAGGGACAGGGAAGATGGTTAAAATTGATGGGAAGATGAATGGAGCCAAATACAGGACCATTTTGAGGAAAACCTGTTGGAGTCTGCAAAAGACCTGACACTGGGACGGAGATTTGTCTTCCAACAAGACAATGATCCAAAAAATAAAGCAAAATCTACAATGGAATGGTTCACAAATAAACATATCCAGGTGTTAGAATGGCCAAGTCAAAGTCCAGACCTGAATCCAATCGAGAATCTGTGGAAAGAGCTGAAAACTGCTGTTCACAAACGCTCTCCATCCAACCTTACTCAGCTTGAGCTATTTGCAAAGGAAGAATGGGCAAGAATTTCAGTGTCTCGATGTGCAAAACTGATCAAAACATACCCCAAGCGACTTGTGCTGTAATCACAGCAAAAGGTGGCGCTACAAAGGATTAACTTAAAGGGGACGAATAATATTGCACGCCCCACTTTTCAGTTTTTATTTTTTAAAAAAGTTTAAGAAAAGCAATACATTTTCTCTGACGCCTCATTGGGGGACACAGGACCATGGGTGTTATGCTGCCTATCCATAGTAGGACACTAAGTAGATGCAAAAGCATAGCTCCTCCTCTGCAGTATACACCCCCTGGCCGGGCCAGGCAACCCCAGTTTTAGCTTAGTGTCTGTAGGAGGTACTTCCTTTCAAGGTTTATTTTTTGAGGGCGACTGTTTCCTTTTGGGACCGATCTCCCACTACCATCAACGGGCGGGAACGTGGAGTGTCTCCTCCACGTACCCCCTCCTGCGACGCTGGATCCTGGGCTGGATGACGGGTTCCACAGACACCGATTTTCCAAAGCCCAGGGTAGAGGCCGGTGTCCCTATAGCCCAATTCCTCAGCCCCTCTTTGCAGGCTCTGAGTTGAATATGGCACTGGTGTGACCGGACACAGCAAGCTGACTCTGCTATTTTCACTGCCTGGACGGAAGCAGTGTTTTAAGGTGAGATCCCCCCTGACTGGTTTCCCAGACAAAGGGAGAAAAGACGCTGCAGGGAAGGCTCCCAGGACATTTACAGTATTTATTATGAGAAAGTCCCTTGCTGAGTGCAAGGAGGAGAGCCCCAAGGATCCTGCACACAGTGTTAACTTTTCTCTAGCTTGCTGGCTGGAGGAGGGGGGGGGGGGGGGAGAGAGAGTCACTCCTGTTTGCAGAAAGTCCTGCAGATAATTTCCCGGTGGCAGGGGGAGGGCCCAGGGCTCAGGGACTCACGCTGTTTATTTGCTCTAGCAGAAAAGCCGGCTGATAACCACCAGTGACAAGCTGTGTGCTGACTGGAGGGAGAGTGAGGAAAACTATCAGAAGCTCCCTTCCTGCCGTTTTTTTTACTACCCATAGAGGGGGGGGGGGCACTGACTTAATCTTCGTGCTCTTTTAGCGCTAAGCCCCACCCCCCGTGGCCGCGATAAGCCCCGCCCCCACCAGGAAAGCGTGCGAAGATCTCCATAGAGCTTAATCCTTCCTGAGGACAGGGCCATCGGCTGATTCTGGTGAGGTGCTTGCTTCACTTGTAGCTCTGCTGAGCATTGCTCCCCCTCCTGGCATACTCCTATTAGGAACATGCAGAATTCTAAGGGCACTAAGAGTGCTAAGGCCCACATAGTTTATTATTCAGCCTGCACTGCCTGCCATGCTGAGCTACCACGTAAACACACCTCTTCTCTCTGTGAGTCTTGTGCCCCTATAGCCCCCCAAGACCCCCCTGCCACCACCGCCGCAACAGTCAGCCCAGAGCCTAGGGCTCCCAGCCCACCGGAATGGGCACAGTTTCTTTCCCAATCCATGGAAAAACTGTCACAGAACCTAGTGCTGGCTATGCAATGTCGTCCTCCACACCCTTCTGGGTCCCTAGACGGAACGCAGCCTGAGGATACCCCTATGGAGGATCTTTCTGAGGTAATCCGGGCACATGCTTCACCGGTTGCAGGGATCAGGAAAAGAGCACACGGCCGGGTGTCTCCAGCGGGCTCTCCCTCGGGAGCACACAGGGCAGGCTCTCCCACACACTCCACGGCTTCTGAAGAGCTGGAGGAGGGAGAATGCTGTTTATACCAAGAGGATTCCTTGGTTTCAACCTCCCCAGATGATCAAACTGCAATAGACTCCCTTATAGCAGCAATCAACCAAACTCTGCATGTGGAGGATCCCCCATCCACTACCACTGACCAGGCGGTCTCCTTTAAGAGGGCAAGGAAACCCCAAAAGGTTTTCGCTGATCACCCAGAGTTTCAGGATATCCTCACAAAGCAAAGGGAGAAGCCTGACAGGCGCTTCGGTAACAGCCCCTAAGGGCTGGGCCGATCCGCCCTCGGTCGACCCCCAACCCCCACCCCCACCCCTCCCGGTCTCCCGCCTTACCACAAAGATGCTCCTGTCTTTACCCGATGGTTCCTCCATCAAGGACCCGACAGGTGGAGCACCTCGCCCGCTCTGCTTTTGAGGCTGCGGGTTCCTCCCTCTCGCCCTCCTTTGCCGCTGTGTGGGTCACAAAGGCGATCTCGGTCTGGGCAGAATCCCTTAACACTTCACTTGAGGAATCCCAGTTCACTCATACCTTCACAGAGGTAACAGCTCAAATTGCCGCTGCGGCGGAGTACCTCATGCAGGCCTCCATAGACGCTGCTACCTGCGCAGCTTTTGCCGCCTCAAATACCATAGCCATCTGTAGAGCTCTCTGGCAACGACAATGGCGAGCGGACTCTGCCTCCAAGTAGTCTCTCACGGGCCTTCCCTTTTTGCCAGACCAATTTGTTTGGCGAACGTCTGGACTAGCTCATTTCTGACGCCACGGGAGGAAAGAGTACCTCCCTCCCCCAGCTGAAGTCCAGGACGTCCTTCACCAGACGTCCACAGTCCTCGTTCCGCTCCTTTCGGAACTCATTTGGTTGGTTGACATCCCGTGCTGTCCCCGCCACCAGCTGCGGACTATGCAGGGACCGACCTTCTCAGCTCTCCCCGAAACCCACTTCGTCATGGCAGCCTAGACCGAAACAGTCCAGGACTAGGGAGACTCGGCCACGACGTTTTTCCCCCTCATGACTCCTTCGGCACCCCGGTAGACACACTCATTGTAGGAGGTCGACTGCGGCTCTTTCATCACATCTGGGCTGCCGCCTCAGACGACAAATGGGTGCGAGACCTTGTGTCTTCCGGTTACCACATAGAATTTCGGACCCGACCCCCGAGTTGGTTCTTTCTCTCAAACACCGCACCAAGGGTCTTCACCAAAGTCATGGCGGCCGCCATGAGCGTCCTTCACGCCAGGGGAGTAGTCGTTCTCCCTTACTTTGACGACCTCCTCAAGGCCCCCTCCTTCCGCGACTGCTTAACCAGCGTACAGATCACTGTGGACACCCTATCCCGCTTAGGGTGGCTAGTGAATCTGGACAAATTATCCCCGATCCCATCATGATCCATCACCTTCCTGGGCATGTCCCTGGACACCCGTCGGGGCTTGAGCCTTCTCCCTCAGGACAAGGCGATCGCTCTTCAACGAGCGGTACGCTGCCTTCTACGTCCTCCGTCTTGCTCCAATCGATTCAGCATGAAAGTGCTCGGCAGGATGGTGGCAGCTATGGAAGCAGTACCCTTTGCTCAACTGCACCTCCGCCCACTGCAGCTAGCCCTTCTAGCGGCCTGGGACAAGAGCCCCTTCTCCCTGGACAGACATCTTCACCTGACGCCTTCAGTCAGGTACGCACTCCGCTGGTGGCTTCGGTCTCATCCCTATCGAAGGGGAGATCTTTTATCCCAGTGAACTGGCTGGTCCTGACCACGGACGCCAGCCTCCTACCTAGGCTGGGGAGCAGTGTACCGGCACCACACTGCTCAAGGACGTTGGATGTCCCAGGAGTCTTAACTACCCATAAACATCCTGGAACTCCGTGCGATCTTCCTCGCGATCAGAGCGTTCTGCCCTCTGCTAGCGGGTCGTCAGATTCGAGTCCAATCGGACAATGCAACAGCTGTAGCCTATATCAATCGGCAGGGGGGCACCCGCAGCAAAGCGGCTTATCTCGAGGCCCACAAGATCCTCAGCTGGGCCGAATCGACGGGATCAGTGATATCTGCGGTACACATACCGGGGGTAGAGAACTGGGCAGCAGACTTTCTAAGTCGCCAAGGCCTGGCTGCCGGAGAATGGTCTCTCCACCCAGATGTGTTTTTACACATCTGCACTCGCTGGGGCACACCAGAGGTGGACCTAATGGCCTCAAGGTTGAATGCAAAGGTACCCGCGTTCATAGCCAGGTCACGCGACCCGCAGTCCATCGGCGCGGATGCTCTAGTCTGCTCCTGGCACCACTTCCGCCTGCCTTACATATTTCCACCTCTACCCCTGCTGCCACGGGTAATCAGGAAGATCAAGGCAGAGGGAGTCCCGGTGATACTGATAGCACCGTACTGGCCCAGGTGCGCCTGGTACGCCGAATTAGTACAAATGCTCACAGACACACCGTGGCGCCTTCCAGACATCCCAGAACTCCAGAGCCCTGAAGCTGACGGCATAGCCATTGAGACTTGGGTATTAACAAGAGCGGGATTCTCCCCCGCGGTTATTTCCACCATGATCAGCGCCCGAAAGCCTGCTTCATCCCGCATTTACCACCGTACGTGGAAAATCTTCCTTTCATGGTGCAGGGAAACTAACGTCCAGCCTATGCCTCTGGCCATCCCCAGAATTCTCGACTTTCTACAGTCTGGCTTGCAAGCGGGGTTGGCTTTCAGTTCCCTTAAAGGGCAGGTCTCGGCGCTCTCAATCTTCTACCAATGCCGCCTGGCTCAGAAACCGCAAGTCAAGACCTTCCTCTAGGGCGTTTCCCATCTAGTTCCCCCGTACAAACGGGCGCTGGAACCATGGGACCTCAACCTCGTTCTAGACGGTCTCCAGAGGTCTCAATTTGAACCCCTCAAGGAATCCTCCCTTGCTCTTCTGTCCTGGAAGGTAACATTTCTGGTGGCAATTACGTCCATCAGATGGGTTTCGGCGCTAGCAGCACTCTCTTGCCGCGAGCCTTTTCTGATCTTTCACCAGGACAAGGTGGTTCTGTGGCCCCTTCCAGATTTCCTTCCAAAGGTTCTTACCCCGTTTCATTTGAACGAGGACATTGTCCTGCCTTCCTTTTGTCCACACCCGGTTCATAGGGTGGAAAGGTCTCTGCATTCGTTAGACCTCGTCAGAGCTCTCAGATATTACATATCCAGGACAGCTCCCTTTAGGAAAATGGACTCTTTGCTCGTCATTCCTGAGGGGCCTAAGAATGGACAGGCAGCTTCAAAGGCGACTCTGGCTCGCTGGATTCGCTCTGCGATCCAGGACGTCTACCGCTTTCAACTCAAGCCCATTCCAAGTGGGCTGCGGGCTCAATCCACGCGAGCAGTTGGCGCTTCGTGGGCCATTCGGCATCAGGCTTCAGTGGAACAGGTGTGTAAGGCTGCGACTTGGTCTAGCCTACATACGTTTTCAAAGCATTACAGAGTCCATACCCAGGTTTCAGCTGAGGCAAATCTGAGTAGGAAAATTCTGCAAACGGCAGTAGAGCACCTCTCTCAGTAGGCGCTCCAGGCTGTCCGGGACTGGTTCCTAGTCCTTGGGTTATGTTGTCTTCTTTTATGTTTCCTACCCATGGATTACTTTAGGACGTCCCATGGTCCTGTGTCCCCCAATGAGGCGTCAGAGAAAAACGGATTTTTGTGTACTCACCGTAAAATCGTTTTCTCTTAGCCATCATTGGGGGACACAGCACCCACCCTGTTGCCCTGTTGGGCCTTGGTTCTCTCAGTACCTTATTTGGTTATGACTCTTCCTTTCTCATGTTCCTCTGTTGAGAAGTTTTTACTATTTTTTTTTTTTTTTTTTCTCATACTGCTTGTGTACTAAAACTGAGGTTGCCTGGCCCGGCCTGGGGGTGTATACTTCAGAGGAGGAGCTATGCTTTTGCATCTTAGTGTCCTCCTATGGATAGGCAGCATAACACCCATGGTCCTGTGTCCCCCAATGATGGCTAAGAGAAAACGATTTTACGGTGAGTACACAAAAATCTGTTTTTGTTCAACTTCACAATTGTGTCCCACTTGTTGTTGAGTCTTCACCATAACATTAACATTTTTATCTTTATGTTTGAAGCCTGAAATGTGGGAAAAGGTTGAAAATTTCAAGGGGCCGAATACTTTTGCAAGGCACTGTATATTGCGACACTATGTAGCTGTTGTTGTTACCTGTTTTTTCCTTGTCGCTCCATTGGGAGACCCAGACAATTGGGTGTATAGCTTCTGCCTCCGGAGGCCACACAAAGTATTACACTTTAAAAAGTGTAATCCCTCCCCTCTGCCTATACACCCTCCCGTGCATCACGGGCTCCTCAGTTTTATGCTTTGTGTGGAAGGAGGCACACATCCACTCATGCATTCTCATTTTAGTTATATCGGTTGAAAGAAAAGTGGGCCCCCACGGGGCCCCCGGCATGTTCCCTTCTCACCCCACTACGTCGGCGGTGCTGTTAAGGTTGAGGTACCCATTGCGGGTACAAAGGCCGGAGCCTCATGCCGTTTTTCCTTCACCATCCCTTAGCGGCTCTGGGAGAAGTGGGATCCTGACCGGTCATCCAGTTACTGGGACTGTGCTCCCTCCGCAGCCCCTGTGGGAATCTGCCGGACAGGAGTCTATTCATCCTCAGGGACCGGGCCCTGCATCTCTAAGGTACTCTGTGTCCCCATGGGGGCTGTGCATGGAGCGCCTTCATCCCGGACGCTGCAGCAGCTGCTGATTTGTGAAGACCGGCGGACTTCCGCGCCTGCTTGTCGGCCGCAGTCTTAAATTTATTCCCTGGCTTCATTGCGGCCTAGTAGCAAAACTCCCGCCCCCGGGCCTGTCTGTCAGGGGTAAGGGCGGGACTGCC
Organism: Anomaloglossus baeobatrachus; assembly: GCF_048569485.1. Lineage (NCBI taxonomy): Eukaryota > Metazoa > Chordata > Amphibia > Anura > Aromobatidae > Anomaloglossus > Anomaloglossus baeobatrachus. Next base: position 559,503,255 of record NC_134354.1, on the reverse strand, counting down.
GACCTGACGTCGGATGTCAGGGCCGGAGCATCCTGTATGTTTCCTCCCCCCTCACTGATCACTGTGGGGACCCCAGATTCCCGCACTTTTCTAGCGCCGCCCACGGCTCCACTCCTCCCCAGAGAGCTCCGGCAGCCATTTTTTTGACATTCTGCCGGTGGAGGATTTCCAGGAAAGAGCTCTGCAACTCTGGGAGACCTAAGGCAGGGAATCTGGAGGACACACGCTCCGCTTTTTAGCGGTCGGTAAGCCACACCGGTCACCCGGTGCTGGTCCCCTTAGGGTGCCGGAATAGATACTATATATATATATATATTTCTGTTCGGTCGGGCTATATACCTTTTCCCATATACCCTCAGTGATCACTCTCCTAGGAGACAACAGCATGTCGTCCACAAGGAGCAAGGGTGCCAAGGCACAGGGTTATTTTGCGACCTGTACCTCTTGTGCAGCTAAGTTACCTGCGGGTTCCACCTACCCTCACTGTGAGCAATGCTCGACCCCTGTTTTGCTTGCTCAGCCGGAGCCTCGGTCACTAGTGGGCCCCTCGGCTCAGGTAGACCCCCCCTGCTCCCCCTGTCCAGGCGGCAGGGACAGAGTTTGCCGTTTTTGCTGAGAAACTCTCTGAGTCACTTTCACAATCCATGGCTCAGTCTATGGACAAATGGTCTGCCAAGCTGCTTGAAGCTTTGCAGTCCAGACCGGTCCTTACACAGGCCCCGGGCCCTGTTGGATCGTCCCCTCCAGGCCCCTCTCTGTCCACGCCGCAGCGCGCTCCCAGGGGGGGCCCTAGGTCTCACGTGGAGGACTCCTGCCCGGACCACAGTCCCAGACCGGCTAAGCGGGCTCGCTGGGAATCTTCCCCGACTTCTTCACGCTGTTCGGGTTCCCAGCTTGAGGACTCTCTGGAGGACGAGGCGGACGTCGCAGCTCAGGGCTCTGACCCTGACGTTGCTCTCAATCTTGATACACCTGAAGGGGACGCCATAGTAAATGACCTTATCTCGTCCATCAACGAGGTGTTAGATATATCTCCCCCGCCGCCACCTGTAGAGGAGTCGACGTCTCAGCAGGAGAAACACCAGTTTCGGTTCCCTAAACGTACACGGAGTGCGTTTTTCGATCACTCTAACTTCAGAGATGCTGTCCAGAAGCCCAGAGCGGTTCCGGACAAGCGCTTTACTAAGCGCCTTACTGACACACGTTACCCCTTCCCCTCTGACGTTGTTAAGGGTTGGGCTCAATGTCCCAAGGTGGATCCTCCAGTCTCTAGATTGGCGGCTAGATCTGTGGTATCGGTTGCAGATGGCTCATCGCTAAAAGATGCCACTGACAGGCAGATAGAGCTCCTGGTGAAATCCATCTATGAAGCCACGGGCGCGTCTTTTGCCCCGGCTTTTGCAGCCGTGTGGGCAATCCAAGCTATCTCAGCTTGTCTGGCTGAGATTAATGCGGTCACACGTAATTCTGCTCCGCAGGTTGCGTCTTTGACTTCTCAAGCGTCAGCTTTTTCTTCCTACGCCATGAACGCAGTTCTAGACTCTGCTAGCCGTACAGCGGTGGCATCCGCTAATTCTGTGGCAGTCCGCAGGGCCATGTGGCTGCGCGAATGGAAGGCAGACTCGGCTTCCAAGAGGTTCTTAACCGGTTTGCCGTTTTCTGGCGACCGATTGTTTGGCGAACGATTGGATGAGATTATTAAGGAATCCAAGGGAAAGGACTCCTCCTTACCCCAGTCCAAACCGAAGAGACCTCAGCAACGGAAAATACAATCGAGGTTTCGGTCCTTTCGTCCCTCCGCCAAGCCCCAATCCTCTTCGTCCAGCAGGCCGGAGAAAGGCCAGAGGAACTCCTATGCGTGGCGGGCTAAGCCACGCCCCCAAAAACCCGCCGGAGGCAATGCCTCCAAGGCGGCCTCTTCATGACTCTCGGCATCCCCGAACCGCATCCTCGGTCGGTGGCAGGCTCTCCCGCTTTTGCGACGCCTGGTGGCCACATGTTCAAGACCGATGGGTGAGAGACATTCTGTCTCACGGTTACAGGATAGAGTTCAGCTCTCGTCCCCCGACTCGTTTCTTCAGAACCTCTCCGCCCCCCGCGCGGGCCGATGCACTTTTTCAGGCGGTGGACGCTCTGAAGACAGAAGGAGTTGTGATCCCTGTTCCCCCCCCAGGAACATGGTCGCGGCTTTTACTCCAACTTGTTCGTGGTGCCAAAGAAGGACGGTTCGTTCCGTCCCGTTCTGGACCTCAAACTACTCAACAGACATGTGAGCATCAGACTGTTTCGGATGGAATCTCTCCGCTCGGTCATCGCATCGATGTCACAAGGAGACTTCCTAGCATCGATCGACATCAAGGATGCTTATCTCCATGTGCCGATCGCACCCGAACATCAACGCTTTTTGCGTTTCGCCATCGGGGACGAACACCTTCAGTTCGTGGCATTGCCTTTCGGCCTGGCGACAGCCCCACGGGTGTTCACCAAGGTCATGGCATCTGTTGTGGCGGTCCTACACTCTCAGGGCCACTCGGTGATTCCCTACTTAGACGATCTCCTAGTCAGGGCCCCTTCTCGGGTGGCGTGTCAACACAGCCTTACCGTTGCTCTGGGACTCTCCAGCAGTTCGGGTGGATCATCAACTTCCCGAAATCCAAGTTGACACCGACCCAATCACTGACTTACCTCGGGATGGAGTTTCATACTCAGTCAGCGGTAGTCATGCTACCGCTGGACAAACAGCTTTCTCTGCAGGCAGGGGTGCAATCTCTTCTTCGGGGTCAGTCACACCCCTTGAGGCGCCTCATGCACTTCCTGGGGAAGATGGTGGCAGCGATGGAGGCAGTGCCCTTCGCGCAATTCCATCTGCGGCCACTCCAGTGGGACATTCTCCGCAAATGGGACAGGAGGTCGACTTCCCTCGACAGGAACGTCTCTTTCCCTTGCAACCAAGATGTCACTTCAGTGGTGGCTCCTTCCCAACTCTCAGTCGCAGGGAAAATCCTTCCTACCCCCAACCTGGGCTGTGGTCACCACGGACGCAAGCCTGTCAGGGTGGGGAGCGGTTTTTCTCCACCACAGGGCTCAGGGAACCTGGACTCCGATAGAGTCATCCCTTCAGATCAATATTCTGGAGATAAGGGCAGTGTATCTAGCTCTATTGGCCTTTCATCGGTGGCTGGAGGGCAGGCAGATCCGGATCCAGTCGGACAACGCCACTGCCGTCGCATACATCAACCACCAAGGCGGCACTCGCAGTCGTCAAGCCTTCCAGGAAGTCCGACGGATTCTGCAGTGGGTGGAAGCCACAGCTTCCACCATCTCCGCAGTTCACATCCCGGGCGTAGAAAACTGGGAAGCAGATTTTCTCAGTCGTCAGGGCATGGACGCGGGGGAATGGTCTCTTCACCCAGACGTGTTTCGAGAGATCTGTCGCCGCTGGGGAACGCCGGACGTCGATCTCATGGCGTCACGGCACAACAACAAAGTCCCGGCATTCATGGCCCGGTCTCAAGATCACAGAGCTCTGGCGGCGGACGCATTAGTTCAGGATTGGTCGCAGTTTCGACTGCCTTATGTATTTCCTCCTCTGGCGATGCTGCCCAGAGTGCTGCGCAAAATCAGGTCCGACTGTCGTCGCGCCATTCTCGTCGCTCCAGATTGGCCGAGGCGGTCGTGGTACCCGGATCTGTGGCATCTCACGGTGGGTCAACCGTGGGTGCTCCCAGACCGCCCAGACTTGCTGTCACAAGGGCCGTTTTTCCATGCGACATAGTCCCACCTTACAAGCGTCCGCTGGAACCCTAGGACCTTAACAGGGTGCTAACTGCTCTTCAGAAACCACCTTTCGAGCCGCTGCGGGAGGTCTCTTTATCACGTCTTTCGCAGAAGGTGGCATTTCTAGTGGCAGTTACATCGCTCCGTAGAGTGTCGGAGCTGGCAGCGCTGTCATGCAAAGCCCCCTTCCTGGTTTTTCACCAGGATAAGGTGGTTCTGCGTCCTGTTCCGGAATTTCTCCCTAAGGTGGTATCTCCTTTTCATCTCAATCAGGATATCTCCTTACCTTCATTTTGCCCTAATCCAATTCACCAATGTGAAAAGGATTTGCACTCATTAGATCTGGTGAGAGCACTCCGGCTCTACGTGTCTCGCACGGCGCCCCTGCGCCGTTCTGATGCGCTCTTTGTCCTTGTCGCTGGCCAGCGTAAGGGTTCGCAGGCTTCCAAGTCAACCTTGGCTCGGTGGATCAAGGAACCGATTCTTGAAGCCTACCGTTCTTCTGGGCTTCCGCTTCCTTTGGGGCTGAAAGCCCATTCTACCAGAGCCGTGGGTGCGTCCTGGGCATTGCGGCACCGGGCTACGGCTCAGCAGGTGTGTCAGGCAGCTACCTGGTCTAGTCTGCACACTTTCACGAAACACTATCAGGTGCATACCTATGCTTCGGCAGACGCCAGTCTAGGTAGGCGAGTCCTTCAGGCGGCGGTTGCCCACCTGTAAGAGGGGGTCGTTTTCGGCTTTTTATCGAGGTATTCTTTTACCCACCCAGGGACTGCTTTTGGACGTCCCAATTGTCTGGGTCTCCCAATGGAGCGACAAAGAAGGGAATTTTGTTTACTTACCGTAAATTCCTTTTCTTCTAGCTCCAATTGGGAGACCCAGCACCCGCCCCTGTTCCCTTCGGGCTGTTTGTTCTTTTGTGTACACATGTTGTTCATGTTGAATGGTTCTTTTGGTTCATGGTTTTCAGTTCTCCGAACATCCTTCGGATTGAATTTACCTTAGACCAATTTAGAAGTTTCCTCCTTCCTGCTTTTGCACCAAAACTGAGGAGCCCGTGATGCACGGGAGGGTGTATAGGCAGAGGGGAGGGATTACACTTTTGAGTGTAATACTTTGTGTGGCCTCCGGAGGCAGAAGCTATACACCCAATTGTCTGGGTCTCCCAATAGGAGCTAGAAGAAAAGGAATTTACGGTAAGTAAACAAAATTCCCTTCGTTTCGCTTTTTAGGCCATATTGATAGTTGTCTGTGTGCTTAGTATAAAATCCGTTGGAATCTATAAATGGCTGGGTGTATAGACCACAGCACTGCTCTGCTTTAGGTATAGCTGGCACCATGGAAGCCACATAACAGTTTACTACTATATTGTATAACGCTGTACACGGTGTCAGCTATATGGTGTTTGATTTGAATAGGCTGTTAATAAAACAAAGTTAAAAAAAAAAATACGCAGGATTGGTCCTGTAAATGCTACGGTGCCCCAAATAAACAAAAAAAATATACTCTCCTCCCAGATGGGCGTTTTTCTTCCAGCACTCTCATGGCATTGTTTGGCTGCAGCACTCGTGTGACATTCGTCACATGAGGGCCGACAAAAGTGGTGTGGGCATCGGGGGAATAATGCCGGATTAGTAGGTGGGTGTGTTTTTAGATATCATATAGGGCACTATAGCCTTTAGGACGGTCATGTCCAGTAGTGGACATCCTATTTAAGATATTTGCTGTGACTTTAACTTCAAGCCATGATTGTAACTTTGGGAAGATGTGGCAGGATCCCATGCCACGCGGCTGAGGGGAGGGCAGCAGTTCAGCGCCCGCATGTCATCATGATGCATTGCAATGTTGTATTCTCTCATAGAGATTAATGTCTTGTATTGTTTTTCCTTTCAGTACTCAGTGAAACTTGAAAAAGGAGATTATACTATAAGGATGCAGGTTCGTCATGAACAATTAAATGAGCTGGAACGTCTGAAGGACCTTCCCTTTGTGATTTCTCACAGGATGGCCAACACATTGAGCTTGGATGTATATGAGAGTCACAGCATGGCCCTCTTAGGGAAGAAAAAGGCCAACACTATAACCTTGCCTCCGAAGCACAGCCAGCCGTTCTTTATCACAATGCTACCTGACGATAAGTAAGTAACTCATGGAAACGCTCACCCTACCTTCATATTCAGAATAATTGTTGGAGTGTATTGAGAAAATGTGTGCGCCTGGTCCAAAGGTGAATGGTTTTAGAGCGCTATTCCCATGTCAGGCACTTAGACAATTACACTGTGAATATGTCATAAGACGACCTACATCGGACCTCGGATATGGCTCTGTCTACACTGGGAAAGGAGGGGTTACAGCAGCCCCTTTGTTTCTTTACCCCAGGGTTTGGCTGCACTGGACCTGATAAGATGTTTTGGGGCTTTTTGTGTTTTTGTTTTTTTTGTATATGTAATTTTCTAAGTATCTTATGGAATAGAGATACTGGTTTATCACACAGGTTGTCATCAATATTTCCATCAGTGCTTGAAACTTCAATAAGTTGTTAATTTTGACTAAATCTTGCTCATCTATAAAGGAAAAAGTAGTATTTCTGTGCCTCTAGGTTTTGTGTCTTCTGTTACTGTGTTACATCATGGCTAGTCTTGTTTAAAGGAAGACCTGAGCCATATTTGTCATTTTGAGAACCACAATCATTCTTTGAATCTGTTTAACAGAATACCCAAAGGCGCTGGTCCAGGCTGCTATCTAAGTGGCACGCTGACACTGTCTAAGACAGAACTAGGCAAGAAAGCTGTAAGTATTTTGTATCTTATTCTTTTTTTATACGTCCACTGATGATCAGTCACTTTTTATTCTTCTGTTTATATCTTGTAATATTTCCCTTATAAAAACTTGGGCTTTTTTTTTTCTCACATTGTAGTTCAGTATAACAATGCCAACCTTGCTGTTCCCATCCGTTTTCTTTTTGCATAGCTAAATTGTCAATATATTTTGGACAAAGTACTTTTAGTAGTAATGGAGAATAATTCAGCAGCAACCTGGCACAGTGTTAGGATGCTTTCACACTACGTTTTTTTAACATGCGTCATGAACGTTTTTTTAACGCAAAAACAGATCCAGTGAAAATGAGTTTTTCTTTTCAATGCATTTGCAATGGCCTCGCGTCAACATGTGTTCACATGCGTTATAGTGAGGATCCAGCGACTTGCAGTTTTTTTAACTTTTTTCAAAAACGCTACTTGTAGCGTTTTTGAGCTGCGTCCAAATACTGTTTTTCACTGGATCCTGACTATACTGTACGCAAACGCATGTGAATGCTGGCATGCTGATACAGTATCCTGCTTTCTCTACTGAGCGTGCCCAGAAACCAGCCTGGCGTGATCAGTCTCTCTCTCACCCTCCCTCTCTCCCCCTCCCGAGAGCAGCGGACGCTTGTAACCAAGGTAAATATCGGGTAACCAAGCAAAGCGCTTTGTTTAGTTACCCGATGTTTACCTTGGTCACGTGTGCAGGGACCAGGCAGCCTGGCTCCTAGCAGCTACGGACGCTCGTAACCAAGGTAAATATCGGGTATCCAAGCAAAGCACTTTGCTTAGTTACCCGATGTTAACCTTGGTTACCAACATCTGCAGCTGTCAGATGCCGGATCCCAGTCTGTCACGTTCAGTTCCTCTCACTCCCGATCACATGACTCCAATGCCCGCCCATAAACTTCAAGTGGCAGGATCCTGCAAAATAACATGCGCAAAAACAGGATCCACTTTTACAACAAAAAAACGTTCATGACGCATGTTAAAAAAACGTAGTGTGTAAGCGGCCTAAGACACAAGTCCACGAATGGGAGTTACCTAAACCACAATTTGCAGTTGTTTCATAACACAGATTGCAAAGTTTAGAGAGAGAGATATTTATTAACTTTAAAGGGGTCATCTGATCATGGAAAGCCCCTTTTACAATGGAACTGCCAGGCACTCCTAACAAGCAGGTAGCTCTTTGGGTAAGGTACAGATAGCCAGGCATTTCACCAGCAGCAAATATTGCAGGGAAATGAAGTGTAACATTGCAACTATTTTAGGCGATTTGCTGCTTATAAGGAATATAAAAGGAGGGCTTAAGTACATCAAAATGTGTGCGCTTTTAGAGGGCATCTGTTCTGGTTCATAGGAAGTCTGAAGCCAATCACTCCCCTCTGTGATATCTACATGCCTCAATGGGACACAGTCTGGATTTGTCCTAATGGTAAAGGAAGCGCAGTCTTTCCGTTGATAATCCCTTACATTGGAAAATGCAAGTTGTAATATCAGAGTTTAGTCTATTAAAATTTAGAAAGATCTTGTACCTATCACGGGATGTGACGAGGTAGCTTGGAACGGGGGTATGTACACTATCCCTAGGGCTAGGGTGGCCCTAGCTATCCCTGTTCACAAAGATACGTCTGATAGTTATGATGTTTGGGCCGCCTTCCTAACCCTAGCTCCTTAATAGCTCTGGACTATACCCCCTTCTCCCCCACCCTTGGAGTGCCAAGCCAGGAGTCGTTTTATCCCACAAAAATAGGGAAAAACAAAAACTCAAACTCACTGCGCACACACAGAGGTAAGGCAAGACGCGTTCAGGAGGAAATAAACAACGAGGATATTTCCTCAACACACAAAATAACGCACAGAAGATCACAGCACAAGGACCGCTATCGCAAAATAAAGCTATAATTAGCATGGCGGGACAGGATCCACCATCTTTGAAAGACTGGAGGTGTCTGTGACAGGCCTCTAGTAACCTAGGAGCAATCCACAGGCCAACAGAAATTAACTCCTGCTAAACTGATAACAAATAAGCACACGACTGGTCGATGCAAAAGTCTGACTATGCAACTCAGAAGCACCAGGTGGTGTCACTCTGCAGTGTGAACAGGGTGAGAAGTCGCCATGACACTTGGTGAGTTTAGAGCTTGACACCGTGTGACAGTACCGCTTGCTTTAATTTTACTTTGGCCTTCTTTTTAGACAGTGTCACCAGGTTTTTGCCACCTAATCTGAAAACGCCATAATGTAGAGGCACACACTGATTCCAGTGATGTCACTTAATGGGATGCTTGCTGTAGCTTTTATAAAATCACTGTTTTATCAGCAGGAGATTATCATTTGAGGACTAGTAAACCTGCTTCTTTATTTGTGTGATCTTTGCATAACAACAACCCCACCACTGATTGGCAGCTTTCCATAGTGTACACGGAATGCTGCCAATTAGTGGTGTAGGCGGCATTAAATAGAGCTCTGACTTCAGAGAGCTGGAAGAACTGCAACAGATAAAATGCCGATATTATCAAAACAGCAACAAGCAGCCCAATAAGTGATACGTTGCTGGACTTGGGGGTCTCTTCCCCATATCGTGCTGCTTTTGGGGTAGCAAAAATCTGGTGAGTTTCTCCCTTTTAATGTAATACAGAATTGTGCAGAAATCTTCCTCTCCCATAACCATCTCCACATTTTTATATCAAGTATTGTTCTACTGCATCAATGTGTCATTTGTAATATCAAATTTGTTACAACTCAAGATAGAACGTGCAAACTCTCAAAGAACTATACAGCACCTCTTCCTGAGCGTAACGCCACATTGTGAATATAAGGTGCAGGGTAAAGGGATTGTCTCACGAAACAAAGTACAATTTAATGGATAGATCTTGCAATAATATTTTCCACAATTGAATGTGTTTAAAAAGAAAAACCTGTTTCTTTGTCGCTCCTAATTGGGAGACCCAGACAATTGGGTGTATAGCTACTGCCTCCGGAGGCCGCACAAAGTACTACACTTAAAAGTGTAAGGCCCCTCCCCTTCTGGCTATACACCCCCCCCGTGGGATCACGGGTTCCTCAGTTTTTTGCTTTGTGCGAAGGAGGTCAGACACGCACGCATAGCTCCACTGTTTAGTCAGCAGCAGCTGCTGACTATGTCGGATGGAAGAAAAGAGGGCCCATACAGGGCCCCCAGCATGCTCCCTTCTCACCCCACTTTCTGTCGGCGGTGTTTGTTAAGGTTGAGGTACCCATTGCGGGTACGGAGGCTGGAGCCCACATGCTGATTCCTTCCCCATCCCCATTAGGGTTCCGGGTGAAGTGGGACTTTACCGGTCTCCAGGCACTGAGACCGTGCTCCATCCGCAGCCCCTGGAGAAGCCGCTGGATATGGAGCTGAGTATCGTCAGGGACAGACCCTGCTCCGTCAAGGTACTCTGTGTCCCCGTGCATACCGCGCGCACACCGCAGCATGGCTGGGTGTGTTAGTGCGCCGGGGACATCAGCGCTGCTGCGCTTGTGCCGTTTCCTCACTACAGCTTGGCTGAGTGGGTAGACTTAGGGCGAACGGTCGCGCCGGCCGCTGGGGTCAGTCACACTGCGACGCGGCTGGGACTTGTGGTGCGCCGGGGACTTCCGCGCTGGCCGTGCATATATCACGGCCGCGCTTATTACTACAGTCCCCGGCTTTTGCGGCCTAGTTCGTCTCGTTCCCGCCTCCGCACCTGCCAGTCAGGAGGAGGGCGGGACGCCGTACAGAGCATCAGCGCTGAGGGCTGGAGTCTGTTTTACATACTCCAGCCCTCACACCAGGCACAGTAGGACGCAGTTTCCCGCACTTTGTCTGTGGCACGCCCACGGTCCGCCCCTCTTCACAGGACGCCGGCAGCCATTCCTGTCTGCACGCTGAGCTGGAGAGGGGAGCCTGGGAGACCCAGACACGGGATTCTACGACCTCATACCCGCTTTTCAGCGGGCGGTAAGCAGCCCTCAAGGGCTCACCCCCACTTGTGCCGTTGTGTACTTGGTATTTTGTGTTTGCAAATACTTTTCACTGTACGGTCGCTGGTGATTCTCGGCTATATACCCTCCTAGATTGCAAGGAGGCAACAGCATGTCGTCCGTTAAACGCAAGGGTGCCAAGGCACAGACTTTATATGCTGCCTGTACCGCATGTGGGGCTACTCTACCGGCAGGTTCCACTGACCCCCATTGTGTGCAGTGCTCGGCCCCTGCAGCACTTGCTCAGCCGGGGCCTCTGCTAGACGTGACCCAGGGTGTACCACCTGTGAATGCTGTCCAGGTGACAGGAACGGAGTTTGCAGCTTTTGCTGATAGATTGTCTATGACAATGTCTAAGATTCTTGAAACATTGCAGTCTAGACCAGTAACTCAGACCACGGACACTGTTGAATCATTGCTCCCTGGTCCCCCTCAACTGGAACACTTCCGGGCTCCGGGGGTGTCACATGCACCCCAGGGTGACGGCTCTGACTCGGACGACAGTCCCAGACAGCCTAAGCGGGCTCGCTATGAGGGGCCCTCAACTTCGTCTCACTGGTCAGGATCCCAGCGGGATGAATCTATGGGTGATGAGGCGGATGTAACTGATCAGGATTCTGATCCTGGGACCGCCCTCAATCTGGATACACCGGATGGTGACGCCATAGTGAATGATCTTATAGCGTCCATCAATAAGATGTTAGATATTTCTCCGCCAGCTCCTCCTGAGGAGGAGTCAGCTTCACAGCATGAGAAATTCCATTTCAGATATCCCAAGCGTAAATTAAGCTCTTTTCTGGACCACTCTGACTTTAGAGACGCAATCCAGAAACACCACGCTTATCCCGATAAGCGGTTTTCCAAACGGCTTAAAGATACACGCTATCCTTTTCCCCCTGACGTGGTCAAGGGCTGGACCCAGTGTCCCAAGGTGGACCCTCCAATCTCCAGGCTTGCAGCTAGATCCTTAGTTGCAGTGGAAGATGGAGCGGCACTTAAAGATGCCACTGACAGACAGATGGAGCTCTGGTTGAAATCCATCTATGAAGCTATTGGAGCGTCGTTGGCGCCAGCATTCGCAGCCGTATGGGCACTCCAAGCTATTTCAGCTGGGCTTACACAAGTCGACACTGTCACACGTACATCTGCTCCGCAGGTGGCACCATTGACCTCTCAGATGTCTGCATTCGCGTCTTACGCGATTAATGCTGTCCTAGACTCTACGAGCCGTACGGCGGTGGCGTCAGCCAACTCCGTAGTTTTACGCAGAGCCTTGTGGTTGAGGGAATGGAAGGCAGATTCTGCTTCCAAGAAGTGCTTAACCAGTTTGCCTTTTTCTCGTGACCGATTGTTTGGTGAGCGTTTGGATGAAATCATTAAACACTCCAAGGGTAAGGATTCATCCTTACCTCAACACAGACAAAACAAACCCCAACAAAGGAGGGGTCAGTCTGGTTTTCGGTCCTTTCGAGGCTCAGGCAGGTCCCAATTCTCCTCGTCTAAGAGGACTCAAAAGGATCAGAGAGGCTCAGATTCTTGGCGGACTCAATTACGCCCAAAAAAGACAGCAGGAAGAACCGTCACCAAGACGGCTTCCTCATGACTCTGTCTCCTCTTTCCGCATCCTCGGTCGGTGGCAGGCTCTCCCGCTTTGGCGACATTTGGCTGTCACAGGTCAAAGACCGTTGGGTGAGAGACATTCTGTCTCACGGGTACAGGATAGAGTTCAGCTCTCGTCCTCCAACTCGTTTCTTCAGAACTTCTCCACCGCCCGACCGGGCCGATGCTCTGCTGCAGGCGGTGGCCGCTCTAAAGGCGGAAGGCGTGGTGACTTCCGTTCCTCTTCAGGAACAAGGTCACGGTTTTTACTCCAATTTGTTTGTGGTGCCAAAGAAGGACGGGTCGTTTCGTCCCGTCCTGGATCTAAAGTTGCTCAACAAACACGTAAAAACCAGGAGGTTCCGGATGGAATCTCTCCGCTCCGTTATCGCCTCAATGTCTCAAGGAGATTTCCTAGCATCAATAGACATCAAGGATGCTTATCTCCACGTGCCGATTGCGCCAGAGCATCAGCGTTTTCTACGCTTCGTTATAGGAAGCGAACACCTGCAGTTCGTAGCGCTACCTTTCGGGCTGGCGACAGCCCCTCGGGTCTTCACCAAGGTCATGGCTGCAGTAGTAGCAGTCCTGCACTCGCAGGGTCACTCTGTGATTCCGTATTTGGACGATCTACTTATCAAGGCACCCTCTCAAGAGGCATGCCAACACAGTTTGAACGTGGCACTGAAGACTCTCCAGAGTTTCGGGTGGATTGTCAACTTTGCAAAGTCAAATCTAACCCCGACCCAATCACTAACATATCTTGGCATGGAGTTTCATACTCTCTCAGCGATAGTGAAACTTCCACTGGACAAGCAGTGCTCGCTGCAGACAGGGGTGCAATCTCTCCTTCAGGGCCAGTCGCACACCTTGAGGCGCCTCATGCATTTCCTAGGGAAAATGGTGGCAGCAATGGAAGCAGTCCCTTTCGCGCAGTTTCATCTGCGCCCTCTACAATGGGACATTCTCCGCCAATGGGACGGGAAGTCGACGTCCCTCGACAGGGATGTTTCCCTCTCTCAGACAGCCAAGGATTCTCTCCGGTGGTGGCTTCTTCCCACCTCTTTGTCAAAAGGAAGGTCGTTCCTACCCCCGTCCTGGGCGGTAGTCACGACAGATGCGAGCCTATCAGGGTGGGGAGCAGTGTTTCTTCACCACAGGGCTCAGGGTACGTGGACTCGGAAAGAGTCCACCCTTCAGATCAATGTTCTGGAAATCAGAGCAGTCTATCTTGCCCTGCAAGCCTTCCAACAGTGGCTGGAAGGCAAGCAGATCCGAATTCAGTCGGACAATTCCACGGCGGTGGCGTACATCAACCACCAAGGGGGAACACGCAGTCGGCAAGCCTTCCAGGAAGTAAGGCGGATTCTGTCGTGGGTGGAAGACACAGCATCCACCATATCCGCAGTTCACATCCCAGGCGTGGAAAACTGGGAAGCAGATTTTCTCAGTCGCCAGGGCATGGACGCAGGGGAATGGTCCCTTCACCCGGACGTGTTTCAGGAGATCTGTCGCCGCTGGGGGATGCCGGACGTCGACCTGATGGCGTCACGACACAACAACAAGGTCCCGGTTTTCATGGCACGATCTCACGATCACCGAGCTTGGGCGGCAGACGCCTTAGTTCAAGATTGGTCACAGTTCCGGCTACCTTATGTGTTCCCACCTCTGGCACTGTTGCCCAGAGTGCTCCGAAAGATCAGGTCCGACTGCCGCCGCGCCATTCTCGTCGCTCCAGACTGGCCAAGGAGGTTGTGGTACCCGGATCTGTGGCACCTCACGGTAGGCCAACCGTGGGCGCTACCAGACCGTCCAGACTTGCTGTCTCAAGGGCCGTTTTTCCATCTGAATTCTGCGGCCCTGAACCTGACTGTGTGGCCATTGAGTCCTGGATCCTAGGGGCCTCAGGTTTATCTCATGAGGTGGTTGCCACCATGAGACAGGCTAGGAAACCATCCTCCGCCAAGATCTACCACAGGACGTGGAAGATATTCCTATCTTGGTGCTCTGCCCAGGGAGTTTCTCCCTGGCCATTTGCATTGCCTATTTTTCTTTCCTTCATGCAGTCTGGGTTGGAAAAAGGTTTGTCGCTTAGCTCCCTTAAAGGTCAAGTCTCCGCGCTATCCGTATTTTTTCAGAAACGCCTAGCGCGACTTCCTAAGGTACGCACGTTCCTGCAAGGAGTCTGTCATATCGTCCCTCCTTACAAGCGGCCGTTGGAGCCCTGGGATCTGAACAAGGTTCTAATTGCTCTCCAGAAGCCGCCTTTCGAGCCTATGAAGGAGATTTCCTTTTCTCGGCTTTCACAGAAAGTGGCTTTTCTAGTGGCGGTCACGTCTCTTCGGAGAGTGTCCGAGCTGGCGGCGTTATCTTGCAAATCTCCCTTCCTGGTGTTTCACCAGGACAAGGTAGTTCTGCGTCCAATTCCAGAGTTTCTTCCCAAGGTGGTATCTTCCTTTCATCTCAATCAGGATATCACTTTACCGTCTTTGTGTCCGCATCCAGTTCACCAATTCGAAAAGGGTTTGCATTTGTTGGACCTGGTGAGAGCACTCAGGATCTACATTTCCCGCACGGCGCCCCTGCGCCGCTCGGATGCACTCTTTATCCTGGTCGCTGGTCAGCGTAAAGGGTCGCAAGCTTCCAAATCCACCCTTGCGCGGTGGATCAAGGAACCAATTCTTCACACCTACCGTTCTGCTGGGCTTCCGATTCCATCTGGACTGAAGGCCCATTCTACCAGAGCCGTGGGTGCGTCCTGGGCATTACGGCATCAGGCTACGGCTCAGCAGGTGTGCCAGGCGGCTACCTGGTCGAGTCTGCACACTTTTACCAAACATTATCAGGTGCATACCTTCGCTTCGGCGGATGCCGGCCTAGGTAGACAAGTCCTTCAGGCGGCGGTGGCCCACCTGTAGGAAAGGTCTGCTTGACAGCCCTATCACGAGGTATTCTTTTACCCACCCAGGGACTGCTTTTGGACGTCCCAATTGTCTGGGTCTCCCAATTAGGAGCGACAAAGAAGAAGGGAATTTTGTTTACTTACCGTAAATTCCTTTTCTTCTAGCTCCAATTGGGAGACCCAGCACCCGCCCTGTTTTTTCTTAGGGATTTTGTTTTTCGGGTGCACATGTTGTTCATGTTAATAAGTTCAGTTCTCCGATGTTGTTTATCGGATTGAATTTGTTTTTGAAACAGTTATTGGCTTTCCTCCTTCTTGCTTTTGCACTAAAACTGAGGAACCCGTGATCCCACGGGGGGGTGTATAGCCAGAAGGGGAGGGGCCTTACACTTTTAAGTGTAGTACTTTGTGCGGCCTCCGGAGGCAGTAGCTATACACCCAATTGTCTGGGTCTCCCAATTGGAGCTAGAAGAAAAGGAATTTACGGTAAGTAAACAAAATTCCCTTCTTCTGTGCTGAGATAATCTGATAAATCTGTCCCTGCTATAGACTGTGCAGTTTCTGTGTCTGATTTTGCAGGAACATAGTCTGAAGGTGCTCCATCTCTTTATAGATTAGGAAAGAAGACTATACAGATATTACAGCACGGGATCATAGCTGCTGGATTCCGTGGGGTAAAACATCTTTAAAAACATGCATAGAAATGTTTTACCTCACAGAAATCTGCTTATTACTAGATGATATATTGTTTATTCCAAGGTGTATTGATTAAACTGTACTTTGCTCGTGGTGCCTTCTAGCCACAGTTAGTCCAGTCTCTAGCTGTCAAATAGTCGTGACCCTATGGAGAGGTTTTGCTAAGTCAACACTATGCAGTGAGCAGAAGCACCAATAGCATCCTGTAGGACCTAGCAGTGACATGATTGCTGGATCTCTCTCAGTCGATCGGTGGTTGTTTAATAGCCAGTTTACACAGGCAGACTCCTCTCCAGCTGCTGGGTAATGACAGACCAAGATCGGCTTTGCCTGAAATGTCTCATTATAAGGGAGTTGTTGTTTTCTGTCGTCCAAGGTACAATGGCAAGAGTAATAAAGAAAACCTTTTGATGATTTGTAGGGGACAGATTATGTAAGAAGTGTATAGTACAGGGTTCCGAGAAATCACTATTGTGAAGTAATTCTATCAAACGATAGATTGCTTTCCTGGTCTTTGTCTTGCTTTGCATTCATTGGCAATTGCATACATTTTTAAAGGGAATCTGTAACATGTAAAAATGCTATTAACACTAGAAGTCCCAGAAATTTCGAGCTCCCCCCCCTCCCCCCCCCCGAAGTCCCGAAAGAGGGTCAAATGAACCTTAGTCCAAACTGAATAGAACTAGAAACTAAATGGCTAAACTCAATGGAAAACAACAACCTCCTGTGGTGCGACAGTAATGGCCTTAATTACAGAACAAAAGACGGTGATCATAGGATGTTAGCTAAAATGCTTCAGGTCATTCGACCCGTCTCTAAGTTCCAAAGGTAGAAATGTTAAATGACCCCTCTCTGGGACTTCTAGTGTTAACCTGCAGCTATGGGGTTACTCTGCAAGTTAATAGCATTCTGAACCTTCCCGAAACCTGCAGTCATGGAGGCGACACCAGCACGGGTTCAGTCACTGCTCTGTGCACGGAGAGCAATGGCTGTAATCCCACCCTGCACACTGACAGACAGCCGCTCAGCATTAGAGACAGCTGTCGGTCAGTGCGAGGGGTGTGGCTACAGCTGCCGCTCTCCATACACAGAGCATTGATTGAACCCGTGCTTACGCCTCCTGATACCCAAACGCTAATAAGGATGACAGCGCTCCTCCGGGTGAAAAAACATACAATTTCTTTATTCCAGCAGTGGTGTATGTTTTTTCACCCGGAGGAGCGCTGTCATCCTTATTATTGGTATGTTGTTTCAAGTGATCCCTTGATCTTGGACGTGCGCTCCTGAGGTGCTGATTGTGCTGTTGCACAGGCACTCAAGTTTTTTAACCAAGGTGCTGTGGACTTTTCTTTTTTTGATACCCAAACGCTGCCAGGAGGATCAAAGTTAATTTCCTCACAGCAGTGGGGCTTAATGAGCAGGTACGGGGCAGGTTCAGAATGGTATTAGGGTATGTGCACACGTCTGCGTTCTATTCTGCAGAGTTTAATCATTGCATGTATGTTTCAGAACGCAGCCAAAAGGTGCAAGGTGCTGAAGTTTGTTCACAGTCATATGTCCAATTAAATTACAATGTGGTCAGACCTCAGTCCCACACAAGAATGTCAATCCCCGATTGCACAGTTAAACATTTGGTTCCAATATATAGGGGATACGTATGGTTAAGGTCCAAGCCCACATATACATACAGTTAGGCTATGTGCGCACGTTGCGTAAATTCATGCAGTTACGCTGCGTTTTATAGCGCAGCGTAACTGCGTGCGTCCTGCGTCCCCTGCACAATCTATGGAGATTGTGCAGGGGCCGTGCGCACGTGGCATATTACAACGCAGCGCTTCGGCTACTGCCGAAGCGCTGCGTAAAAAGAAGTGACATGTCACTTCTTCCGTGCGCTTTGCCGGCAGCTCCTGCTCTGTCTATGGCAGGAGCTGCAGGCAGAGCGCACGTTCTCGCCGGCACCATGCGCCTCAGAACGGAGCTTTTCAGCTGCGCTCTGAAGCGCACCTTTTACGGTGCTGGGCTAGTATGCAACGTGCGCACATACCCTTAAGGCCCCGTCACACTAAGCAACATCGCTAGCAACATCGCTGGTAACGAACAACTTTTGTGACGTTGCTAGCGATGTTGCTGTGTGTGACATCCAGCAACAACCTGGCCCCTGCTGTGAGGTCGTTGGTTGTTGCTGAATGTCCTGGGCCATTTTTTAGTTGTTGCTGTCCCGCTGTGAAGCACAGATCGCTGTGTGTGACAGCGAGACAGCAACAACTAAATGTGCAGGCAGCAGGAGCCGGCTTCTGCAGAGGCTGGTAACCAATGTAAACATCGGGTAACCAAGAAGCCCTGTCCTTGGTTACCCGATATTTACCTTTGATACCAGCCTCCTCCGCTCTCACTGCCTGTGCTGCCGGCTCCTGCTCTGTGCACATGTAGCTGCAGCACACATCAGGTAATTAACCCGATGTGTGCTGTAACTAGGAGAGCAAGGAGCCAGCGCTCAGTGTGCGCTGCTCCCTGCTCTGTGCACATTTAGCTGCAGCACACATCAGGTAATTAACCCGATGTGTGCTGTAACTAGGAGAGCAAGGAGCCAGCGCTCAGTGTGCGCTGCTCCCTGCTCTGTGCACATTTAGCTGCAGCACACATCGGGTTAATTAACCTGATGTGTGCTGTAACTAGGAGACTGGGGGCTGGTTGCTGGTGAGCTCACCAGCAACTCGTGTAGCCACGCTCCAGCGATCCCTGCCAGGTCAGGTTGCTGGTGGGATCGCTGGAGCGTCGCAGTGTGACAGCTCACCAGCAACCTCCTAGCAACTTACCAGCGATCCCTATCGTTGTTGGGATCGCTGGTAAGTTGCTTAGTGTGACTGGACCTTTAGGCCTGAAAAATCCCAGTTACTTATCTGGTGGGACAGGTGTTTCCCTCAGGCGTATCTGGGTTCATCAAGGGACATACAGAGGAAACTCAAGATGTATCCAATTGATTAGGCCATAAATCTTATAATCCTCTTGTTTACGCTCAAGGCAGGTAAATAAACCCGGATAACTGTAACTGGGCCCAGCTAATGGACCACATCCCCATGCCACTTGCAGTCGTCATTCCAAATCACCACAATATGTGGTCATAGAGGCCCTGCCAGCAGCAGATGTTTGCAGTTGCAGCGTGTCGCTGTTCAGTGGCTGTGTGATACTCCAGTCTCCTCATATCTGAGAAATCTGTTTTTAAGGGAACCTGTCATCAGAAATTTAGCTTGAAACCTAAAAGTTTCCCCCTCTGCAGCTCCTGGGCTGCATTCTAGCAAGGTTCCTGTACTTTTTGTGGCCCCTTTTAAACCAAATTAAATACTTTATAAACTTTATACCTTTTGCTATGTAAATCGTCCATGGGTGCGGGCTCTCTGCTGACCGTTGCTGTTCCTCCAGCAGATTTACGCCGTCCCCAAACGCTGAATTTCATCTCGGGACGCCGCCCCTGGGCGCCCGTGGTCCCGCGCATGCGCTGTGCGACTGTAGCGGGACTGTGCACTGTATGCACGTGTGACCGCTGGTGACGTTTTGCGCAGGCATGAGGTTATGGGCGGCGCTGTGAGTGTCATCAGCAAGTGCCGCCCATAACCTCATGACCGCACTTTCCCCACTGCCTCCAGCGTTCTGCGCAAGCGCTTGCTGGCCAGATGACCCGACGTCACCTCTTTCCTATCTTGCCCTGCTGCAAGGTAAGATGGGAAGGAGGTGACGTCGGGTCATTTGGCCGGCAAGCGCTTGCGCAGAACGCTGGAGGCAGTGGGGGAAAGCGCGTCCACGAGATTATGGGCGGGCACTTGCGATGCAATCACAGCGCCGCCCATAATCTCGTGCTTGTGACACACGTCACCAGCGATCCTGGCGTGGGCGGCACCTCAGGCGTAGTGGGCGGCGTCCTGATGGATGAAATGAAGCGTGGGGGGACGGCGTCAATGTGCTGGAGGAACAGCAACGGTCAGCAGAGAGCCCGCACCTATGGACGATTTACAAAATTTACATAGCAAAAGGTACAAGTTTATAAAGTATTTAATTTGGTTTAAAAGGGGCCACAAAAAGTACAGGAACCTTGCTAGAACGCAGCCCAGGAGCTGCAGAGGGGGAAACTTTTAGGTTTCAAGCTAAATTTCTGATGACAGGTTCCCTTTAAAGGGTCATTCTCCACTTATTACATGTTTAGAGTTGCAAATTGTTTGTATCCAGCCAGCATCATTGCCCCTACACGCTCTTGCTGCAAAGGAATAGCTGCCTCTGGTAGGGGTGTCTGCGAGAGCGCACAGTTGGTCTAGCAGCATAATCATGCCGCTGTCCTGACCTGTTAAACTGTTAATTCTTTACTAGTCTCCCGTAACGTCTCTGTTCAAGTACTGTTGGGGCTCGCGTGAGGTTGTGATGTCACTCGAGCCCCGTGTCCAATCACCACCAATTTCTCTCTCCCCACCACCCTCAGACAAAATGAGTTAATCAACAGGAAGTTATCGCTGCAGCCACCTGTCACTTCCTTCCGATTACTCCTACGCCCGAAGACAGGAGCGAGAAGCTGGTGATGACTGAACACGAGGCTCACAGGACGTCACAACCTCTTTAGCCCCGGGAACGTGAGCCACCAACACTGCTGGAACGACACCGGCTCGGGAGGTGACTAAAGACTTTCATTGGGGGAAATGTAGAATGAGAAAAGGTTGTCCTAGTAGTGGCAAGCAGTGTCCACCACTTCAGGGTACATGATACAGTGCACCATGCACAGTGTGACGGAATGACCACCTATATAGTTCTGGAGTCAGTCTTTATTTACTTTATAAACTGCTATATCTTAAGAGAATGCTATCATCATAAAATGATCTATTATATCAATCAGATTTTTGTTTATATAATATATCGGAATTAAAAATATAAAATTTAAATCTTGCAGTTTATATTTGCTTTGGGCTTTTATAGACTGTAACTTCCTGTAGTAAGGAGCAATCTTGAGACTACTCCTTTATGTAGTTAAAGCCCTGTGCGCACGCTGCGTTTTTTGCCGTGGATTTGCCACGGTTTTGCTGCATGATTTGCTGCAGAAAATGTTCATAACCTTTCTACAGTCATTCCCCAGCAAAACCTATGGTAAAAAAAAAAATGGTGTATGCACACTGCGTTTTTTTTTCCCCTACAGGTTTTGCTGCAGAATGAGAGTGAGCATGTCACTTCTTTTCTGCAGGTACCTGCGGTTTTTGCCATCGATAATGGCAAAAAAATGCAGGGACCAACCCGCAGCAAATTGCAGGTGTGGTTTTACCGTGGTTTTTGCTTCGGGTGCGGTATTCTGCCAGAGGGTGCGGATTGTTCTTAAAAGTCCATTTTGTAGTTGTGCACATAGCCTTAAGGCCCCATTACACGCAGCGATATCGCTTGCAAGCGTACCCTCCCCCATCGGTTGTGCGTCACGACACCTGCCTAGCGACGTCGCTGTGGCCGGCGAACCGCCTCCTTTCTAAGGGGGCGGTTCGTGCGGCGTCACAACGGCGTCACTAAGCGGCCGCCCAATAGAAGCGGAGGGGCGCAGATGAGCGGGCCGAACATCCCGCCCACCTCCTTCCTTCCTCATTGTGGGCGGCTGCAGGTACGAGGTTGTTCCTCGTTCCTGCAGTGTCACATGTAGCGATGTGTGCTGCCGCATGAACGAACAACCGGCATCCTGCAACAGCAACGATTTTATGAAAATGAACGACGTGTCAACGATAAGGTGAGTATTTTTGATCGTTAACACTCACTCGGAGCTATTACACACAACGATGTCGCTAACGACGCCGGATGTGCGTCACGGAATCCGTGACCCCGGCGATATATCGTTAGATAAGTCGTTGCGTGTAACAGGGCCTTTAGAGTGGATCTGTCACCTGAATACACAACACAAATATTTATCTTGTGTAAGAAAAAACCAAACAACCTGTCTCAGCCGCTTCATTGGAGGACACAGGTTCCATGGGTTAATATACTGAATAAAAATCTGTCCCCCACCCTCCACCAAACAACACATGGGCATCCAACACCTAGTGATCCAGTTTTAGTTTTGTGTCTTTCGATGCAAACGTGATTCTGAGTAGCAGACCGGTCTTGGGCTATGTGCGCACTTTGCTTTTTACCTGCTTTTTACCTGCTTTTTTGCTGCTTTTTCAACTGCAGCGTTTAATGCCAAAATGTTGTGTTCTGCTTTTCAAGCAAAGTCTATGGGAATTTGGGTTTCTTGTCCGCACTTTGCAGTTCAAACTGCAGCCTTTTTGTTGCAGAACTTTGGTCAAAAACTCACCTTTGCAGGGCAAAACCCAAATGGCAAAAACAATAACAGGACAATTGTTTTTGCTATTTGGGTTTTGCGCTGCAAAGCTGAGTTTTTGACCAAAGTTCTGCAACAAAAAGGCAGCATTTTGAACTGCATAGTGCGGACAAGAAACCCAAATTCACATAGACTTTGCTTGAAAAGCAGAACACATCCATTTTGGCATTAAACGCTGCAGTTGAAAAAGCAGGTAAAAAGCAAAGTGCGCACATAGCCTTAGCCTTGATTAGGCTGGTTAGGAACTAACCTTTTTTTTATTTTATTTAATTTGACTACCTGTCTTGAGCCAGGCTTAACTCCCAAGGGTTCATACCTTGGCTATTGTGGTCCAGCAGAACTTGGTTTATAACACACCAGCCTGGACTGCTCACCCGGTCGAACTCTCTGCCACTGTATTGGCCCCATTGGATCTGGGGATCTCATTCTTGTCTTGGATGCCCCTCAATCCTCTCCTTCTATGCCTATCAAAGGTGCCTATATGCCTATCCTGTCCATTTTAGCTTTCAAGCAGGGTGATTTATTTTATATATATATATATATATATATATATATATATATATATATATATATATATATATATATATATATATATATATATATATATATATATATATATATATATATATTTTTAATTTTAATTTGTCTAGTGATCTTTTCCATCAGGCGACGCTCTGAAAGTGGCTATCTTATGTATCTCATTTTTTGAGTGATCTACCGTTTGACTCCCTCCTTTAGCTGTAGTGGGATTCTCTGCCTTGGTTTTCTTCCTTTTAGGTTTTTTGCCTCTAATCTCCTGGAGAGGGTGGATTTTACACACTCTGAGGTAGTCATTCCTGTGCAGCTCTAACTGTTCCTCACGGTTCCGTTTGGACGTATGTTTCCCTTATTCATCCCAGTATGCTCTGTCTCATGTCAGGGCTACGCATTGTTCTCTGGTTTTGATCCTTGAAAGTCGGCCTAAGCTAGGGCTTCCATGCCAGGGAATGGCTCTCTCAACCCACTGGGTAGAAAGCCTCCTGGTCCTACTCCTCCAGGTGTCAATTCTCCTATTCAATAGGGCCACTATTTAGTCTTCTGTCCACATTGTCTTGTTGTGTCTAGGGATGCAAGTCTTAGTAGAAAAGTACTATAAGCGGCAGTTGCTCAGGTTGTAATGTGAGGGATTTGTTTTATACCTTCTGCAGTACTAGTATTCATTTTCCCACCCCAGGGCCAGAGTTAGGACGTCCCATGATACCTGTGTTTCCAAATGAAACGACCAAGAAATAAAGATTTTGGTACTCGCCATAAAATTTTTCTCGTAGCAATCATTGGGGGACACTGCACCCTCCCATGTTTGGAGGGTCTTAGTTATGCTCTTCCTACTGCTTTTGCACTAGCTAAAAACAGTAGGTGTATCCTGGAGGGGTGGAGTCAGTTTTTTTTTTTTTTTGTTTTTTTTTTGTCTGAGATGTATTCTTATTGTCCACCTCCAGATGGCAGCATATGAGCTCATGATTCCTACATTCCCCAATAAA
Source organism: Anomaloglossus baeobatrachus (assembly GCF_048569485.1). Taxonomy (NCBI): domain Eukaryota; kingdom Metazoa; phylum Chordata; class Amphibia; order Anura; family Aromobatidae; genus Anomaloglossus; species Anomaloglossus baeobatrachus. The sequence continues at coordinate 559,479,636 of NC_134354.1, read as the reverse complement.
GGCGAGTACGTTAAATCTTTGAAGTTTCACTTCAGTGCACATTGGAGAAAATTAGGCCAAACCTTCAGATTTTAGACCTACCTACTATCGAGTGTTTATGGGTGTCTCCTGACTCATATTTATTCTTTTATTTTGAGAGTAGATAAGCCAGTTGTACAGTGGCAGCAAAAACAATCTTTATAAGAACAACAAAACCACATAATCTTAACATTCAAGTGTTTTATTGTTCTTATTTCCTTACAATTAGTATTTTGTCTTGGCACCCTTACATTTTATCCCCATCTGCAGTCATTTAGGCATGGATTCAGCAAAGGCTGGTGACGTCTCTGGAGTCCATATTGCCCACAGTGTCTTCATTGCCTCCTTTAGATTGTTCATGTTGCTGTCGTGTCTCATGAACTTTAGTTTTCATTAAATTCCCACCATTTTATCTATGGGGTTAAGGTTGTGAATTAACTGGCCACTCTAAAATGTTAATGTTTTGGTCATTGAGAAACTTTGTCACGGCCTTGGCTTTGTGGGCAGGGGCTCAATCATGCATATAGTAATCACACTAGTGAATGACCCAAAAATTATAGCAAATGTTGTTTCAAAACATTAATAGAACTGCTTGCTTTCATACTTGCATTCTTGTTAAGGAAGTACAAACCTGTGCTTCCACTGCCTGCACCCCACACATCACAATGTCAGGGGGGTTAACAGTCTGAATCATATATTTCGGGTTATACTGTGACGTGGTACTTGGACCTACGCACAATCTGAGCCTCCTTCGACCAACGTGAAAGAGCTCTCATTCCTAAACCTCACTTTCTTCTACTTCTTCTCAGATGTCCAATCTTGATATTTCTTACAGAAAGCAAGCCTTTTCTTCTTCATTGCTGCTGTGAGCAAGGACTTCTTTGCATCATGGTGACTTGGTAGACCCAGGTGCTTTTTCAGACCATGACAAATTGTTTTTGAGTCAATGGCAATTACAGAAGGCTTTGACATCGCGTCACGTTTGAAAAGCTTATCAGTACTTGGTGAACTCTTCTTAGGTGCGCAAGAGCCCGACTTCCTCTGCTGTACCATCCCAGGAGGAAATGACACCGCCTACCACTTCAGTTGATAAAGTGCCTCTCTCGACACACCCAGATCTTTGGCTACAGCATTCCCGCCCCCCCCCCCATCCCCCTTCTCTAGCAGAGTCAAGGCTCGGGATTTCTCTTCAGTTTTAAGCTTCTTCCGACCCATTGGGAGAGATAATAAAAAACTGTCTAATAGCAAAGCTGGCTGAGGTTCTCATAACAACCAATCAGCGTGCAGCTTTAATTTTACCAGAGCAGTGTGAGAAGTGAAAGCGGAGCTTTGATTGGTTGCTATGTGCAGCTAAGCCATTTTTACTATTGACAGTTTTTGACTATCTTCCCCATTGTGTGCACTTTTAAAAAAGTGAAATAATGACATGGATTTTACATGTAAAGATTTTTTTTGCCAGCACAGAACGAACACATGTCCATTTGCGGCTTACTCCATTCTTTCGATTAAAAGCACCTTAACCTCTACACGACATTTGACGTACTGGGTACGTCATGAACGTCAGTGCAGTGCCATTCTGACCAAGCACGTAGCCAGTATGTCATGTTTTCATGCGATCATTGCAGCTGCAGTGACTGACATCGCATGAAAGTGCCTGCTAATCGTGTGAGCCCGGCACCAATGGGGGGTTTCGTCCCCCCCCACAGCGACGATCGCTGTGATCAGCTGTTCAATTCTGAACAGTCAATCGTATCGGTTTCAGGCAATGAAATTTCCTGAAACACTGATGTCCAGCTATGATCTGTGCTAGAACAGCGCCGATCATAGGCTGGAGCTGGGAGAGAGCAGCATCCTGCTCGCCAGCAGAGATTGGAGTGATCGTCCTGTGACGTACGATCGCTCCAATCACAGAGCACCACGGAGCTCTCAGTGACCGTTCTGCACCGCTCCACTCCAGTTTTGGGACTCTTGCAGAACGGTCTCTGACAGTCTGCTGCTGATCTGCTGGGCCTTGTGATGCCACACGCTTTTTGAAGCCTGTGCTACCACTGCTCCTGCTGCTGATCTTGACTGAAGAAAGAAGATCTTCTAGTCTATCCCGGATGTGTTCCTGGTTTTTTTTTTTTTTTCCTTTCTTTTCCTCTCTATCCCCCCATTTCTCTCCCTATCCCGCCCTTCTGCCACCAATCACTGATCAGTACTTGAGCGCTCGCTTTTTGTCAGGGTTTTTTTTTTTGTTTTGTTTTTTTACCTCCTCCATGTGAGTGTCCTGTAGCCGCAGAGCGCTGATCAGTGAATTAGATCACTGATTGGCATCCGTGCCGCTTCTAGCCAGGACTTTTTTCAGTTTTGTTTTTTTTTTTTTTTTCCTCTGTCCATTTTCCATCCCCTTTTTGCACCTCCTTTGTGCATGCTTCCTGTAGCCACAGAGCGCTGATCAATGACGCACATCGCTGATTGGCGTCCATGCCGCTTCTAGCCAGGACTTTTAAATTATTTTTTTTTTCTGTGCGTAACTCCTCCTGTTTAGCACCACACCTGTGCTTGCTTCCTTCAACCGTTGAAACTGATTGGGGACTTCCATCATCACTGATCGGTATCCGGTTGTAAAAAAAAAAAAATTAAAAAAAGTAAACTAAGAGTCAAATTTAATTTAGAGTTGATAGGCTAGATTAGGGACAGTAAAAATATACCGTAGTATTCGCAGTTTACTACGTTTTTTTTTTTTTTTTTTACTGAATCAAGTCAGGGTTAGCGTCAGATTGTTTCGGGCACTCAGTAATTTATTTTTACTGATGCCCGTTTAGTAGTTGTAGTGGAAAAATCTTGTAGCGCATATACTACAGGTATTATTTATTTTTTTAATGCACACAATTAGTATAGTTGCGGGTGCTTTATTTTTACTAACGTCTGTTTCGGGTTTTTTTTATTTCACCAATTTTTATTTTTTTTTCCAGCTTTCTAATTTTTTTTCTTCTATTTTTTCCTCTTCTATTCTTATCTTGATCTTTTTATTCTTTTCAATTTTTTTTTCACCTCTTCTATTTTAATAATTTTATACATACATACATACATACATACATACATACTCTTGAATAAAATTTTTATATTTTACACACTTGAAATAATGTCCCGATCATCTCAAAGAATGCACTGGGGACACCCAACCCGGCACTAAGGACCACCTTTGGACCTCACCCACTTAAAATTATGAGCCACAGATTCTTGATTTTGTGGCGCAATCAGGAATCCAATTTGATACGGCTGGTCTCACAGAATTGACTTTTTCGAAGTCTTTTTCTCTGAGGATTTTTGTAAATCTTATTGGTGGTCCTGACAAATTTATATGCAAAACAATTTATTGCCCAAAACCCCGCTTCATCGTTAGCTAAGTGGATGCAGTGGAAATGAAGTTTTGGCGCCCGGTTCTTCATAAGGGGTTAGTGAAGAAGCCAGACGTTCGCCAATATTGGAGTGTTGATGTTTTGTATAACACTCCAGTATTTTGCATGGTTATGCCCGGACACGCTTTGCGGCTATAACCAAATCTTTGCATTATAACAATAATGCACATTGACTTTTCAAAGTTAGGCCGGTCATAAATCACTTCGGCAACAAGTTTGCGGAATTGTATGTTCCCCCAAAGAGATCTGCGTGGATGAGTCCCTCGTCCACGTCAAGGGGAGGCTGGGATTCCGTCAGTACCTGCTCAACAAGAGGGCCAGGTATGGAATTAAACTCTATAAGCTATGCGAGAGTACCTCAGGTTTACCTCAGGGTACACCCTCAGGTTTAGATTTTATGAAGGGAAGGACTCATGGATTCAACACCCTGAATGCCCCCTGTCCTGGGAGTGAATGGGAGAATTGTGTGGGATTTGGTGCACCCACTACTGGATAAGGGTTATCACCTCTACGTAGATTACTACACCAGCATCCCACTGTTCAAATCCCTCTCTGCCAGAGCTGCTGCAGCTTGCGGTACTATGTGGAAAAACCAGAAGGGCCTCCTAAGACGCTAATTGGGCAGCTTCAAGGTGCTCACCACACATCTAGTTTCTACTGTTTAGGCACATCGGGGGCTCTCCAAACGCGACATGGCTTCCGCTAATGATTCCAACCAATTTTAATGTTCGAAAAGTCAAATGGCGCTCCCTCACTTCCGAGCCTTGCCATGCGCCCAGACAGTAGTTTTCCACCACATATGGGGTATCCGCCTACTCAGGAGAAATTGCACAACAAATTTTGGGGTCCATGTTCTCCTGTTACCCTTGTGAAAATAAAAAAAATTGAGCTCAAAGAACATTTTTGTGGAAAGTGGTTTTTATTGTTTTTTTTTTTTTAATTTTCACAGAAAAACTGAAGCACCTGGGGGTTCATGGTGCTCACCACACATCTTAAAAAATTGCTTGAGGGTCCTAGTTTCCAAAATCGGGTCACGTGTGGGGGGGTTTCTACTGTTTAGGCACATCAGGGGGGTCTACAAACACGACATGGCGTCTGCTAATGATTTCAGCTAATTTTTGCTTTCAAAAAGTCAAATGGCGCGCCTTCCCTTCCAAGCCCTGCCGTGCCCCCAAATAGAATTTTACCACATATGAGGTATTTGCGTACTCAGGAGAAATTGTACAATAAATTTTATGGTGCATTTTTTCCTGATACCCTTGTGAAAATGCAAAATTTTATGGCTAAAGTAACACTTCTGTGTAAAACAAAAAAAAAAAAAATCATTTTTTTCATATGGATTTGGTTCCTGTGAAGCAACCTAAGTGTTAATAAACCTCTTAGATGTGGTTTTGAGTAGAGTTTGGGATGCAGTCTTTTATAAAGGTGTAACTTTTGGGTGTTGTCACCGAAGCCTCTGTCACTTCAAATATGATGTGGTCCCTAAAAAAAATAGTTTTGTTAATTTTGTTGGAAAAATGAGAAATTGCTGCTGATAAACTTTGACCCTCTAATGAAAAAAAATTTGTTTCAAAAATTGTGGTAATGTAAAGTAGACAAGTGGGAAATGTGATTTAGTAACTATTTTGTGACACATCTCTCAGATTTCTGGGCATAATATTTAAGTTTGAAAATTGGTAAAATTTTGTAAATTTTTATCAAATTTCCGATATTTTCACAAACACAAAAAATAGTCAGTCATAATTTTACCACTAATATGAAGTATAATATGTCAGGAAAAAACAATGTCGAATCACCAGGATCCGTTGAAGCGTACCAGAGTTATAACCTGTCAAAATGACACTGGTCAGAATTGTAAAAAATGGCCGGTCATTAAGGTGAAGCCATGCTCTGGGGTAAAGGGGTCAATGCTCTGCTGGACTGTGTGTCCTTATATATGAGGAGGTAACCACTGGTAAATGGCATATCCTCCTATTACAATGTCACTTTCTGTAATATATGGCACGCTGTAAGAAAAAATGTATGGCCACTCTGAACAACTGTGTAAATAAAATGTGTATGGGCAAGTCTGCGGAATAATCGTTCACCAGTCTCTCATTCCACCTGTAACGTGTAGTTGCGTTTTGTATAATACATCTGATGTTGGATAGTGGAGATGAGTGAGTTCACAGACCCCTTTATTCCATGTCTGCTGTATAGGGGCTCTTTGACCTGCCTCTTACCTGCCTGCATCCTTTCCCCTCTGATTATTAGCCCCTGAGTGAGGAACACATGTCACCCACGGCTTACTAATCTGAAGCGGTGCCACATAGATGGAAGGGCAGCTTGGCAGGGTCCCCATCCAGTGGCATTGTAATATTGGGGAGGCAGCTAGACCAGGGTCTTGCAAATTGATTTGCTCGTCTCTTTACAAAACAGTTACATTATAACTATTGTATTGCTGCTTGGATTGATCCTATATACTGCACAGGAGGGTGCGGTCTCATCTTTTGGGATGACCTTACAACTCTTCGTCTTTTTCCCTTGTAGTCTCTTATGAATAAATGCATACACAGTATTTCCTCAATGAAGGCTTTCTGCCTCCTCCAAACCATTAGGTGTATAATTTACCATTGCTCCCAGACTCTGACTTTCCCAGCACAGTGGTCCCCTTCCACCTCGTAATACTGAGGTGCACAATTCTTTCTAGAGCAGGAAAGCTGGAGAGCCGTCTATAGAGAGCCCCACTTGTATCCTGAGTAGTGTTGAGCGCATCCGAACTGTGAAAATCCGGATCCGCATGGTTTCAGCGTCCGATCCGGGTCTGACGCGGGAATCCTGCTGCACGATCCGGATCCGGGATTGTTTATTTATTTATTTTTTTTATTTTATCTTTCTCTCTTTCTCTCTCTCTTTTTCTCTCTTTTTCTCTCTTTTTTCTCTCTTTTTTCTCTCTTTTTCTCTCTTTTTCTCTCTTTTTCTCGTCTTTTTCTCTCTTTTTCTTTTTCTCTCTCCTCTCTCTCCTCTCTCTCTCCTCTCTCTTTCTCTCTCTCTCTCTTCTCTCTCTCTCTCTCTTCTCTTCTCTTTCTCTTTCTCTTTCTCTTTCTCTTTCTCTTTCTCTTCTCTTTCTCTTTCTCTTTCTCTTTCTCTTTCTCTTTCTCTTCTCTCTCTCTCTCTCTTTCTCTCTCTCTCTTTCTCTTTCTCTTTCTCTCTCTCTTTCTCTCTTCTCCTCATCTTCTCTCTCTCTCTTTCTCTCTCTCTCTTTCTCTCTCTCTCTTTCTCTCTCTCTCTCTCTCTCTTTCTCTCTCTCTCTTTCTCTCTCTCTCTTTCTCTCTCTCTCTTTCTCTCTCTCTCTCTCTCTCTCTCTCTCTCTCTCTCTCTCTCTCTCTCTCAACACTCAGTTATAAGTTAAGTCCAGTCACACTAAGCAACTTACCAGCGATCCCAACAACGATAGGGATCGCTGGTAAGTTGCTAGGAGGTTGCTGGTGAGCTGTCACACTGCGACGCTCCAGCGATCCCACCAGCAACCTGACCTGGCAGGGATCGCTGGAGCGTGGCTACACGAGTTGCTGGTGAGCTCACCAGCAACCAGTGACCAGCCCCCAGTCTCCTAGTTACAGCACACATCAGGTTAATTAACCCGATGTGTGGTGCAGCTAAATGTGCACAGAGCAGGGAGCAGCGCACACTGAGCGCTGGCTCCTTGCTCTCCTAGTTACAGCACACATCGGGTTAATTGCCTGATGTGTGCTGCAGCTAAATGTGCACAGAGCAGGAGCCGGCAGTACAGGCAGTGAGAGCGGAGGAGGCTGGTATCAAAGGTAAATATCGGGTAACCAAGGACAGGGCTTCTTGGTTACCCGATGTTTACATTGGTTACCAGCCTCCGCAGAAGCCGGCTCCTGCTGCCTGCACATTAGTTGTTGCTGTCTCGCTGTCACACACAGCGATGTGTGCTTCACAGCAGGACAGCAACAACTAAAAAATGGCCCAGGACATTCAGCAACAACCAACGACCTCACAGCAGGGGCCAGGTTGTTGCTGGATGTCACACACAGCAACATCGCTAGCAACGTCACAAAAGTTGTTCGTTACCAGCGATGTTGCTAGCGATGTTGCTTAGTGTGACGGGGCCTTTAGAGTATTCGTATCTGGTTACTTAGCCTGACTTGTATCCACTTTAAATCCAGTTTGTTTTCTACCCACCATGGAGCAGATTTATGAATGTAATTATGGCTCTGTAGTTATGATGATCTTATCCCAGTTATTTCAGCACATTATGCTGCCATTTGTTTCACCGAACTTGTATTAACATTTTCCTTTTGTGCTGAGAAGTTGTCACAAATATTACCAGGTCTCACCTGACGTGCCATTGACAGGTTTTTGTTTTTTGTTTTTTGTTTTCTTTAAGGCTCACCTTATTCGGTTGTGAAAAGTCACATCTACTCTAGAACACTTGAGTGGCTGCTGCAGCCCCACAGAAATATGAAGGTGAATCGTGGAGAAGGGGTTAAAGCCGCGCTGCCGTAATAATATTCAGAAAGCCGTGGTGCTAGATTGTAATTTTAATGAGTCAACGCGTTAGATTAATTCTCCATCAGGACAAGAAATCACATTGCATATGAGAGGAGATTTAATCTCTGAAACGTGTTGCCTCATTGAAATTACAATCTAGAACTACTGCTTCTGACTTTATGACCGCGCAGATTTTACCCCTTCTCCACTATTCAGCTACATATTGGATTTAAACCATGTCTGATTGTAGCTACTTTTTAAAAATAACCTGTCTCCAGATTTGTCCCTTATAAGTTGTGGCCACCACCAATAAGCTCTTTTGCACAGGCCGCTCTTATATAATGTACAAAACTGCTTTTATTACACTCGCCTATGGGGCGGTCCAGTCTGATATGGGTCACTGGTCTTGGTCTGGTGCCTCCTCTCTTCCAACGCCGTCCTCTTTCCAAGCTCCGTGTGCATGACACTTTCTACGTCGTCCACATAGAGGTCTCCAATGCACTCCTGCGCACTTCTCCCTGCCATGCTGAGGCCAAATTCTTTTAATGCGCATGCGCTAGCATTCTTTGATCTTTCCCCACGCTTGTGCGTTACAGTACTTTGCGCTGCCCTCAGCAGGGCAGCGAGAATTGCACAGGAGTACAATGGAGGCCTCTGTATGGATGATGTAGGATGCGTCATCCACACGGAGCTGTGAAGCAGGACGGCGATCGCAAGAAGAGGAGGCGCTTGACCGAGAGCATCAGACCGGACCGCCCCCTAGCTGAGTATAATGCTACAGGTTTTTACGTTATACAGAGCAGCCTGGGTACGTATATACAGTATTCTAGAATGCTATATATAGGCTCATTGGTGCCAGTGCCAAATCTATATCCAGGACCTTTCACCTTTTAGTTTGGCACCAGGACCCACGTGCGCCTGCTACTGCTGCACCTCTTATCGCTATGTTCATGTGACAGTAATGTTTGCCAAAAAGTGAAGTCTTCGTGTGTCCACCAAAGTGGTCCCAAGTATGAATGGTGACACCACCCTTTATTTCTAATTGACAATAATGGGGGCTCAAGCCATATTGTCCCATCATTCTGACTTTGGTATCGGACAATCCCAATAATCTGTAAGGCATAAGTGTGTAGACGTTATACTGTAAAGTAATAAGGGTAGTAGATCTTGCACCTCAGTTTTGTTCAGTGAGGGGGTTTTTCCGTTCCTTGAAGAGTGCATGTATTCTTACAGTATGTTGTTCTAACTCCCAGGGGCAGTCTGCAGCAAAACGACAAGGAAAATATAAAAAGGTACTGATGATGGTTCCTCTAACTTCATGATGATGCATATACTGTTATCTGGACCTGTCGAAGAGCAGATGTGTGGGGCGGATATGTTTCTCTTATATTGTATGATTGTTTTCTGAAGTTATCCCTAATGCCATATGCCTGTTCCTTATAACCTCTTCCCTCTTTCCTTACGATCTAGATGGGATTATCTGGAATTCAGGCCATGCTTTATAAAACCACTTTCTATTACTTTAGAGGAAGACTCTCATGATGATAACTTTGTGTTTTATCTATTGCTCATCTTTATTGTGGCATTTCCCTGCACTGTACATGTAGCGTTTGCCCAGGTTGTCCCCCTTTTCAGTCATAGCTGGCGGTTAATACCATCCCGCTATCGCATAGGTATGTGTGAGCAGTTTTGGTGAGGCGATCTCATGAGCCTGTATCCATATTATTACTGGTCCTTTTTTATGGGGCTTCTGGTTACTTATGTCCCTGAATTCAGTGTTTATACATAAGGATCGCTGCATATAGCATTGATCAGACCAAGGATTCTTGCAGCAAATGGTCTTGTATTTCTCCTTACAGTAAAAACTGTATGGAAAGTGATCTGTAAGGCTCAAATTTTGTGAGGTTAAACATTTACCTGTCTGTTTTTAAAAACTTTTTTATTGTAAAATAATAATTTGCTATCCTAGGTTATGTCTGTATGATTTCCCCCTAGCCCAGGAGATGTGGTATGATCAGACCATGTCCCTGTACGGTCAGACACGGCCCTTACACAGTACATAGCAGGGACACATTTCTAAGGTTATTTCGGCACAGGAACTTTATTTTTAAAAGCATCAAATTGTGGTAATTATTATTCCAAGATCTGTTGATATAAAATGACCTTTGTGGGTCAACCCCTTTGTTTCCACGAGAGTATTGTATGACCTGTTAGTAGCCCTATGCCAACTTGGAGAAACTTGACCTCAATCGAAAGTTTCACCCAGCATAACCAGTTCTCCTGCTTTGTACAAATGAAGGGCAAACACCTCGAAACCGTTGTCTCCAAGAGGAATTTCTGGTATGGCTTCTTATCCTAAATCATGTGGCAAGGCCCTTTTTAAGGATTGATTTTTGACTTTTAGGATTTGCTTCTTCTAGTAGGTAGCACTAGATTCCCTGTTCTCTTCCTTCATGAAGAGATTATGTGCATCTTGAAATACTATTGTAGGCAGTGTTGTGTTCTTTAGTAAGGAGAACCTGTTGGTACGTTTTTACATATAGAAGTAGTGGTATGGCTGTGTAGGCCCTTATTCCACAGTAAAAATGTATTTATTTTTTTTTTTTTTTTTAGAGATCTGAAGTACCAGTCATGAGAAATCTAGCATAGAAGCCATATACAAATTGGGCTGAAAGTACAATTGAGGGCTTAAGTGTATTGAGACAGCCCCTTGTTCACTTTCAGCCTGAAACGCATTTGACTTTTATACTAAAATTCTCATTAGCACATTTTTACATGAGAAAATAGTTATATGGCTTTGTAGGCGCTTTGTTTTTCTCCTAATAGAAATAATTGGATTTCTGATTTACTTATTTTTAATGTGAGAGGAGAAATGTAGAATATACACCATATGTACACCAGCCTGGAAGTGGACTGGGCTGTCACTGCTCCCGGACTGCCTCTCCCGAGTCACCACGCCCAGTGCACGTCCAGGCTGACCGGTGTATGGTTTCTATACTCGATTTCTCATGAGTGCTGCATCAGATCTCTACAAATAAAGTATCATTCTTATGAGTGGACTGCCATAACACTACTTCCATATGTGTTAACATGCTGACAAGTTCCCTTTAGGATCAAGATATTGGTGTGTGTATATGTTTTGGCTCTGGCAGTACTCATTCCATCATGGAGTACTATGTGAGCGGGCGGCCCCCACATGTGATCAATTACTTTTCCTGTTTGTGTTATAGATGTGTAGCCATAAAGGCCTAAGTGGTGACTGTAAAACTGAAAGCCCCTTATTGCCTTCAGCTTTCATACCTGTGTGTGTGACTCTATGACCCCAGTTTGGATTACTCAGAGCTCCAAAGCCATTGTATACTGTTCCTGTAGTGTAGAAATTAAAGGCGTTTCATCATTATATCAGCACGCACGGATTAGATGCAGTCCTCTCTATAGATTTGCTATTGCATATACGTTATAGTGTATCTTTTTTTTATCATCATTTGTCATCAATAGTTTTCTGTTGTCTTTTTATTGACAAGACTGCATTTGACAACTTTTTGCATTTGGTTATCCCAAAAGGATAACATGTTTACTCGCGAGCCTAGGTGTAACCTTCACAACTGTGTAGATATGCAGTGTAAGAACTCGCCGGGATATTTCTCTGTTAGAAAATATAACCTCTTTCTTCTTTTGCAGGATGTGGTTTCTGTTCATTATCACCTGATTCCATCCTTAAATAAACCAAAGAATGGCAATAAGGAAAAGGAAAAAGAAGCCGAGAAAGAAAAGGATGTGAAAGAGGAGTTTGCTGAAGCTCTCCGAGATTTGAAGATCCAATGGATGAGCAAGTGGGTTATCACAGTAATACATAATATAATACAAGTGCCCTGTCCCTACTATACATAATCAATTACGGATGTCTGTATAGCCAATCATGGATTGATCATGGTGGTTTTGGGAATGTTTGGGCCATTTAAACTTCTTTATCGGGCACAGGGCCATACGTTTTGTAATGGTAGTGCCTAGTATTGCTATGCAGCTCCGTTCATCTGAATAGGATGGAGCTGCAGAAAGCTCCAATACCGTGCACATCATCTAAAAAGGGTGTCTCGTAAACAATGAAGGGGTCCAGAATCTCCCATCGTTGTCAAATTCACAATCTATTCTGTGATTTCGAGTCGCTAACATCTAAGATAAAGATCAACTGGACGTACTGATTTAGTTGGAAAGAAATAAGTGTGCGCCTAGATGTGGAGCATTTTTGTGGTGGTCTTCACAGCTTTGCATGCTTTTTTCTTTTTTCTTTTTTACTCTTAAAAAATCCTTTGCATATTTGGTGACGATAGATAAACAGATTGCTCAGTCGGTGTCCGGAGCGCTTGTATGTGCAAAAACCCATGAGGTGGACACCGCGCTATTGTACCTGCTCTGTATAAGCACTAGCAGTTTTTTTTCCTTTATGCTCTATTACACCTTTTTGTACTGTATATATTTGGACTATGGTCGGCTAGGTGCGGATTTTGTGGAATAATGAAAATTTTCTGTTACTGCAGACTAGAAAGCAATGACATCTTCAGCGAGCTAAAAGAATCCTTTCCCAACCATCTTCCCCTGTATGTGGCAAGGCTTCATCAGCTGGATTCTGAAAAAGTAAGTTGCGTTTGACTTCTATGCTAGATTGTATTTTATGATTTTAATTATTGGTAATCTGTTACCTGCAGTGTCAAACCACTATATCTGGATGTAAAAAAACCCATACTGATGTGTTCCCTCTCTAAGTGTATTTAAGTTAAATTGCCCCAGTCTCCATCCCCATACTGTATTGTATTAGGATCTGTCTTGCTTTTGATGACCTATCTTTTTATATAATTATATCAGCTCTCACATTAAAGGACCCAACGTGACCATATGTCATAGTGCTTGTTGACAGGTTTTTGGGATCTACCCTCCTGTTTTGGGCTAAGTTAACATGTCCTGTAAACATACATTGCATCGTATCCAGCAGAGATCCATGGGCAAAAAAAAACCTTTTTTTTTTTTTTTTTTTTTTTTTTTTGCCAATTGTAAAATAGCTGTCTGCCGAACCTTTTTTTTTTTTTTTTTTTTTTTTTTTTTTTTTTACATGGGTGTCTATGGAGAACGGATCTATTAACCAGTAGAAATGTGACCACACCGGGAGCTTGGGATTCGATCTCATATAAATTTCTGTACTATTTTGCTCCAATGACTCAAGAAAAAGTAGCAGAGTTGGATGGTGTCACAGAGGTTGTCACAATACTACTGGCACTGAATTTTTGAGGTTTGGTTGAGGTGTCCTTCCCATATTTACGGTTATTAAATAGACAATTTTTTTCTTGCTCATCAAAAATCAGTCTACAACATAAATTGTGAATTAATGTTTCAAATATGAGAGAGGTTGTGGACTTTTGAGACATCATTGTTGTCTGTACAAACTACATTTTATACCAGTTTTCTTGGCCAAAAACATGAGACTTGTGCAGATTTAGCCTTACCCTGAGGGGAAATAACAACCCAGAGCTTATAGTACTGTCACTTGCAATTAAGAACTGAGATTAGTGACTCGAAGGCGAAAAAACTGTCCAATGATCAGTGTCTGACATAGATTTGTCTTAAGTCTACTGATTTACATTACCCTCTTCTATAGCAGTATTAGTAATGTTAAATACCCACATTGTGTTTTTTTGCAAATCTATAGAAGAGAGGTAAAATAAAGGTAAGTTCCTTTTTATACCGCAGAGAAAATAACAACTCCGCTCCTACTAACCTACTCCCCGAATCTGGTTCGTCATGACATTTCCTAAATTCACAGAAAACATACTATGTAAAGCATTACTTTTATTGATGCACTTTTGAAATCTGTATTTTTAAATGCAAAGAAGTCCCAACTAGTCAAAAAAATGAAAGGAGATGAATCAAATATCAGCTGGTATTAGTTATAATGCCCTTAAGGCCCCTTTACACACTGCAACATCGCAAACAATATAGCTGTAACGTCACCGGTTTTGTGACGTAATAGCGACCTCCCCAGCAACATTGCAGTGTAAGGCTATGTCCGCACGTTGCTTTTTACCTGCTTTTTTTGCTGCTTTTTCAACTGCAGCGTTTAATGCCAAAATGGTTGTGTTCTGCTTTTCAAGCAAAGTCTATGGGAATTTGGGTTTCTTGTCCGCACTATGCAGTTCAAACTGCAGCCTTTTTGTTGCAGAACTTTGGTCAAAAACTCAGCTTTGCAGTGCAAAACCCAAATGGCAAAAACAATTGACATGTCAATTGTTTTTGCCATTTGGGTTTTGCACTGCAAAGCTGAGTTTTTGACCAAAGTTCTGCAACAAAAAGGCTGCAGTTTGAACTGCATAGTGCGGACAAGAAACCCAAATTCCCATAGACTTTGCTTGAAAAGCAGAACACAACCATTTTGGCATTAAATGCTGCAGTTGAAAAAGCAGCAAAAAAAGCAGGTAAAAAGCAACGTGCGGACATAGCCTAAGAAACACATCAGCGACCTGGCCTCGCTGTGAGGTTGCTGATCACTACACATCTCTCAGGACCATTATTTGGTCCTTTTTTCCCCGCTGTGCAGCATGATCGCTAGAAAGTCTGTGTGTAAAGGGGCCTTTACTGCGACTTCGTTAGCGACATCCCTTTCAAAAAGCTGCTTTACAACGTCCCCAATGACTAGCTAGGTCGTTCTGCAGGTCCATATCGCTGTTGCGTCGTTTTCCAGGTATGCCTGTTTGACAGCTCACCAGAGACTTTGTAGCGATCCCGGCCAGGTTGGGAATCGCTGGTGGGATCGCTAGGAAGTCTCAGTGTGTAAAGGGGCCTTTAGTCTGACTTCTGCTTAACCGCAGAGGTTGGAGCCCTCTTGCACTCACTTGGCGCCCCTGCTCACCGTCGCTGGATCTAAAGAGTCTGTATTAGGTCCTATTAAGGGAGGGTAAGAACCAGTTGTAAAAAAAAAAAAACCCAAAACACTATCAATATCATGACGACTAAGGCCCCTTTCACACATCAGTTTTTTGCCGTCGAATTTTGAAAAAAAATAACTGATCCGACATTTTTTTCTCATCGACTTGTATTAGCAACGGATGGCCTCACGTTTCATCTGTCCGACGGATCTATCGCAAATGGTTTGTCCGTTGTACGGAGACAATGGACAAAGTAACATTTATTTATTTTTTTTTGTCTTGTCGAAAAATCGAACAGTGACTGATCCGTCGTCGTTTAATAAAATGGAAGCCTATGGGCGCAGGATCCATCAAATGACGGAAACCGGCGACTGATTCTGTTTTTTGTGGGGTTTTTTTAGCTGAGCATGCTCCAATTTGTTTTATTTAGTATCAAATAGCCAGCCAGTCGGATCAGTCGAAAAACGAATCCGTCGCATCAATTTTTCCACAATCTGCAACGGATCCGTCGAGCCAACGGATTGTGACTGACGGCAAAAAACTGATGTGTGAAAGGGACCTCAGTAGCAGACTATTTTAAAGGCGCAAGATATAACATAGAAGCAAGGTGTTAAGCTAAAAATAGAGCCGATGTACTCAGATATTTTGTTGAGGGATAAAGAAAACCATGATATCTGGCTTGTCTTCTGTAATATCAGGGCCTATTGTGACATGTCCAACCAATACACCAGAAAATACAAGAAACTGACCGGCATCTCCAAGTAGAACAAAGCAGGTGTGACCAGCCATTTATGGTATTCTTTATCCTTCACACCAAAATATCTGATTATATCTGTTCTATTTTTGGTTTAATACTTTGCTCCTATGTTACATCTTGAGCCTTTAAAATAGTCTAACAGCTACTAAGTCGTGCTGATAAGGATAGTGTTTTTGACAATTTGTTCTGATCCTCCCATTTAATAGGGCCTAATAGGGACTCTTTAGGGCCAGTTACGGTGAGCGGGGGCACCAAATGAGTCCAACTTCTGTGGTTAGTCAGGAGTCAGACCAAGGGCTTTGCAGGGATGGCCTCCCCTATAACTAATGCTGACTGATGATATTTCATTCCTCTCCTTCCATTTTTTGGACTGGTTTTGGTTTCTTTTTATTTACAATGGTGTCTCATGTTTTTTTGAGCATTTAATAGCGCATCAATAAGTCATGTTTGGAATAGTGTATTTTCTGTGAAATTAGGATAGGATTTCATACACTGTGAACTAAATTAATCGTTTTATTTTTTTCTTCATGACCAATGACTCCTTTTTCTTTACTGCACAAATAGTGAAGGGAGAGGTATAGACACATATTTAGGAGGGAGAGAAGAATTTCTACAAAGCTTGAGGATTGACAGATCTTCCGATTAGCAATATGCCATATTGTCCATTTCACTATAAAGCAACCAGTTCATCCAGTAATGGTAACCACTCCATTCATATCTGTGGGCCAGTGTCATTTCTGTTCTTGTTGTCAAGTCTTCATATTTGGTTACTTTATGATTGTAGAATTACTCCAGGCAAAGCTGATAGACTTGTCTTCTACCTGCTCCATCCTCTTGGAGCCTGCATAACGTATGTTTTTGACGACCATTAAATCCCTGTGTCACACATCGCATTACATAGAAAATCTGATCATCTTTTTGGATGTTTCACTTTTACGTCCACATTTTACACTCTTGATCCCTATGGATCTGAGGGCTGACACTTCTAATATTGCTGGTACATTATAATGTCACCCTTGCTCATTATCCTATTCATGAAAAAAATGTTTTTGTCATTCATATTGTATATTTTTTGCAACCAGCTAATGTGATTTGCTACAAAAGCTGTGTAATACCTGTTTACAGTGGATGAAGAAACTGACCAAAACATCGGTACTGATGCGACTCTGATCAGCTATCATCCATGTAGACTTTTTTTAAGCCTTTAGTATGAACATACCCACAAATACTGCCTAAAATAAAGGTGGCATATCCTGCATGTACCCGTGTGATGCCGTAGTTACCATGCATGTGATCCCCATGTACACATCCTATAAATCCTACATGTTATTCACCATTACATGTGTCTGTAGATCTGGCACTGATGGTTATAATGAATCTACTACGTTCATGATCTTTGATTAAAAATATCCACCAGATCAGAATTGGCCAGTTTGTCTTTGTGTGTTCCTCCTGCTCTCTTGAGTACTCAGTTTTTGTTTGTGGGGTTTTTTTTGTTTTTAGAAGTTCTTCATATGTTTTCCGAAATTCAGGCCTTTCTGTTTAGTACAAATCGTTACTGGTCCGGCGCCTGTTGGCTGCTCTGTATAAATAATTATCCTGTGAGCTCCAACCCCTTGGTAATGACCATAAAAATAATAAAACAATTGAATACTCAGGGGTACAGGAAGAATAAAAGAAAAGCAAAGTCTAGCCACTTTTGACCCGTCTGTCTTTTTTTTATATATATGCATGTGTGATGTGCCATTACATACCGCACTATAGTGCAAGGCTCAGTGGCTGCTTTTGGGTTCACACTTGATCAGACTTTATATTCAGTTTCTATTCCATTCTGCAGCAATTCTAGTAATTCTTCACTTTTTAGACATTTTAACTCTTTGTCCTGATGTTTGTGTTTCTTGTTTCCTTTCAGGAACGCATCAAACTTATGAATGAGATAATTTCCGCGGCTGATGAAGTCATCTCCAGAATTGACCAGACCGCTCTTGCATTTTTTGTTGCCATGAAGACTGATCCAAGACCAGATGCAGCCACTATAAAAAAGTACCTAACCAGTAAATATTTTGTTTTATTGACCCTTTTGTACCATCTGTATGCAAAAGAACCTCTGTAATACAGAGCAGTAGCTGTAGTCCCAAGACTGGTTGTCTCTGGTATTTAGTTTGTGAGCAGTGTTCGCATTGACATTGAACATCTTATATTTTAAGCATTCTATTCCTTCCCGCACAACATTCATTGCCCATCAGTAGATGGCCACCCATCATAGGCTCACACAGTCATACGCTGCTTTTTAACCACATTACCAGATCTGGCATAAATGGGTGTAACGTATTTTTCGGACTATAAGACACACCGGACCATAAGACACCCACTGGTTTTAGAGGAGGAAAATAAAATTTTAAGCGAAAAATGTGGTCATGACACACTGTTATGGGGCGAGGATCTGCTGCTGACACTGTTATGGGGGTAATGTCTCCAAATTCTCTACTAAGGTACCCCATCCTGGTAATGATCCCCCTGCCTTGTATATGGTCCCCATCCTTGTATATGTGTCCACCATCCTGGTATAGCCCCCATCCTGCTATATACCCATATTCTGCTATATACCTCCATCCCGCTATATACCTCCATCCCGCTATTTGGCCTGCATCCTGTGGCACACAAAAAAAGTAAATGTTTATACTCGCCTTTTCTTTGTCGCTCCATTGGGAGACCCAGACAATTGGGTGTATAGCTTCTGCCTCCGGAGGCCACACAAAGTATTACACTTTAAAAAGTGTAACCCCTCCCCTCTGCCTATACACCCCCCCCCCGTGCATCACGGGCTCCTCAGTTTTTATGCTTTGTGTTGAAGGAGGCACACATGCACGCAAGCTCCACAATTTAGTCAGCAGCAGCTGCTGACTATATCGGATGGAAGAAAAGAGGGCCCATAACAGGGCCCCCGGCATGCTCCCTTCTCACCCCACTCTGGTCGTCGGTGTTGTTAAGGTTGAGGTACCCATTGCGGGTACAAAGGCTGGAGCCACATGCGGTTTTCCTTCCCCATCCCTTAGGGGCTCTGGGTGAAGTGGGATCCTAACCGGTCACCAGGCACTGGGAACGTGCTCCCTCCGCAGCCCCTGGGGGAATCTGCTGGACAGGAGACCGGGTATCGTCAGGGACAGGCCCTGCTCCTCTGAGGTACTCTGTGTCCCCTTGGGGACGGCGCATAGAGCGCCTGTATAATGGACGCTGCAGCAGCTGCTGGTTGTGTTTGTGCGCCGGGACTACCGCGCTGACCGCGCTTGTTTGCCGGCCGCGCTTATAACTTTAGTCCCCGGCTTTTGCGGCCTAGTACCGCATATTCCCGCCCCCGGGCCTGCCAGTCAGGGATAAGGGCGGGACGCTGCACTGGACGTCAGCGCTGAGGGCTGGAGCATACTTAGTATCCTCCTCCCCCCTCACTGAGCACCGTGGGGCACCAGATTCCCGCACTTTCTAAGGCACGCCCACGGCTCCCTCCTCCTCTCAGAACGCTGGCAGCCATTCCTATCAGCACTTCTGACGCTGGAGAACTTCAGAGACGAGCTCCACAGCTCTGGGAGGCCCAGGCAGGGAATCTGGTGGTCACACAAACGCTGAGGGCGGTCGGTAAGCCGCACCTGTTACTAGGTGCTTGCCCCCCTGGGTGCCGAAGTGTATATTTATATGCTTATATTGTATACATTTACTCTGTACGGCCGCACTATTGCTTTGGCTATATACCCTCTCTGATTGCTCTAAGAGGAGACAACAGCATGTCGTCCGCAAAAAGCAAGGGTGCCAAGGCACAGGCTTACTTTGCAACCTGTACCTCATGTGCGGCTATGCTACCTGCAGGTTCCACCTACCCTCATTGTGTGCAATGCTCGGCCCCTGTGACACTCACTCAGCCGGAGCCTCTGCCACTGGTGGGACCCTCGGCCCAGGTGGAACCACCTGCTGCCACTGTCCAGGTGACGGGGACAGAGTTTGCAGTATTCGCTGACAAACTTTCTGAGTCTATGGATAAATGGTCTGCTAAGATACTAGAAGCTTTGCAGTCCAGACCTGTAACACAGGCCCCGGGCACTGTTGAACCTTTTCCCTCAGACCCCCCTCGGTCGGCGCAGCAAAGTGCTCCTGGGGCGACTCATAGGTCCCACGGTGAGGACTCTGACACGGACCGCAGTCCCAGACCGGCTAAGCGGGCTCGCCGGGAGCTTCCCTCGACTTCATCACAGTGTTCAGGGTCTCAGCATGAGGACTCTCTGGAGGATGAAGCGGAGGTGGCAGATCAGGGCTCTGATTCTGACGCCGCTCTCAACCTTGATACACCTGAAGGGGACGCCATAGTAAACGACCTTATAGCGTCCATCAATCAGGTGTTGGATCTTTCTCCTCCAACTCCTCAGATTGAGGAGTCCGCTTCTCAGCAGGAGAAATTCCATTTTAGGTTTCCCAAACGTACACGGAGTGCGTTTCTTGATCACTCCGACTTCAGAGATACAGTCCAGAAACACCGAGCTTTTCCAGATAAGCGCTTTACTAAGCGCCTTAATGACACACGTTATCCCTTCCCCCCTGACGTAGTCAAGGGTTGGGCTCAGTGTCCCAAGGTGGATCCTCCAATCTCTAGACTGGCGGCTAGATCCATAGTTGCAGTGGCAGACGGTGCATCACTCAAGGATGCCACTGACAGGCAGATAGAGCTCCTGATGAAATCCATCTATGAAGCTATCGGCGCGTCCTTTGCTCCGGCATTCGCAGCCGTATGGGCACTCCAAGCTATCTCAGCTTGTCAGTCTGAGATTAATGCAGTCACACGTGCCTCTACTCCGCAGGTTGTGTCCTTAACCTCTCAGGCGTCGGCGTTTGCGTCCTACGCCATGAATGCTGTCCTGGACTCTGCGAGCCGTACGGCGGTAGCATCCGCCAATTCGGTGGCAGTCCGCAGGGCCATGTGGCTACGTGAATGGAAGGCAGACTCTGCTTCCAAAAAGTTCTTAACCGGTTTGCCATTTTCTGGCGACCGCCTGTTTGGCGAGCAATTGGATGAAATCATTAAACGATCCAAGGGAAAGGGACTCGTCCTTACCCCAGTCCAAACCAAACAGACCTCAACAACGGAAGGTACAATCGAGGTTTCGGTCCTTTCGGCCCTCAGCCAGGTCTCAATTCTCCTCGTCCAACAGGCCACAGAAGGGTCAGAGGAACTCTGATTCATGGCGGTCTAAGTCACGTCCTAAAAAGACCGCCGGAGGAACCGCTCCCAAAGCGGCCTCCTCATGACTTTCGGCCTCCCCAAACCGCATCCTCGGTCGGTGGCAGGCTCTCCCGCTTTTGCGACGCCTGGTTGCCACATGTCCAAGACCGATGGGTGAGAGACATTCTGTCTCACGGTTACAGGATAGAGTTCCGCTCTCGTCCTCCGACTCGTTTTTTCAGAACATCTCCGCCCCCCGAGCGAGCCGATGCTCTTCTTCAGGCGGTGAGCACTCTGAAGGCAGAAGGAGTGGTGATCCCTGTTCCCCTTCAGCAATGGGGTCACGGTTTTTACTCCAACTTGTTTGTGGTGCCAAAAAGGACGGATCTTTCCGTCCCGTTCTGGACCTCAAACTGCTCAACAAACACGTGAAAACCAGGCGGTTCCGGATGGAATCTCTCCGCTCCGTCATCGCCTCGATGTCCCAAGGAGACTTCCTAGCATCAATCGACATCAGGGATGCTTATCTCCACGTGCCGATTGCACCAGAGCATCAGCGCTTCCTGCGTTTCGCCATCGGGGACGAACACCTTCAGTTCGTGGCGCTGCCTTTTGGCCTGGCGACAGCCCCACGGATCTTCACCAAGGTCATGGCAACAGTGGTAGCAGTCCTACACTCTCAGGGACACTCGGTGATCCCTTACTTAGACGATCTCCTTGTCAAGGCCCCCTCTCGGGTGGCATGCCAACACAGCCTGAACATTGCTCTGGAGACTCTCCAGAGATTCGGGTGGATCATCAATTTCCCAAAGTCAAAATTGACACCGACCCAATCGCTGACATATCTCGGGATGGAGTTTCATACACTCTCAGCGATAGTGAAACTTCCGCTGGACAAACAGCGTTCACTACGGACAGGGGTGCAATCTCTCCTTCGAGCCCAGTCGCACCCCTTGAGGCGCCTCATGCACTTCCTAGGGAAGATGGTGGCAGCAATGGAGGCAGTTCCATTTGCGCAGTTTCATCTGCGTCCACTTCAATGGGACATTCTCCGCAAATGGGACAGGAAGTCGACGTCCCTCGACAGGAACGTCTCCCTTTCTCGGGCAGCCAAGGCCTCCCTTCAGTGGTGGCTTCTTCCCACTTCTTTGTCGAAGGGGAAATCATTCCTACCCCCATCCTGGGCTGTGGTCACGACGGACGCGAGTCTGTCAGGGTGGGGAACGGTCTTCCTCCACCACAGGGCTCAGGGTACCTGGACTCCGACAGAGTCCTCCCTTCAGATCAATGTTCTGGAGATAAGGGCAGTGTATCTAGCCCTAAAGGCGTTCCAGCCGTGGCTGGAAGGCAGGCAGATCCGAATTCAGTCGGACAACGCCACGGCGGTGGCATACATCAACCACCAAGGCGGCACACGCAGTCGGCAAGCCTTCCAGGAAGTTCGGCGGATTCTGCTGTGGGTGGAAGCCACAGCCTCCACCATCTCCGCAGTTCACATCCCGGGCGTAGAAAACTGGGAAGCAGACTTTCTCAGTCGCCAGGGCATGGACGCAGGGGAATGGTCTCTTCACCCGGACGTGTTTCAAGAGATCTGTTGCCGCTGGGGGAAGCCGGACGTCGACCTAATGGCGTCCCGGCACAACAACAAGGTCCCGGCATTCATGGCACGGTCTCAAGATCACAGAGCTCTGGCGGCAGACGCATTAGTTCAGGATTGGTCGCAGTTTCGGCTGCCTTATGTATTTCCTCCTCTGGCACTACTGCCCAGAGTATTACGCAAGATCAGGTCCGACTGCCGCCGCGCCATCCTCATCGCCCCAGACTGGCCGAGGAGGTCGTGGTACCCGGATCTGTGGCATCTCACGGTGGGTCAACCGTGGGCACTACCAGACCGTCCAGACTTACTGTCTCAAGGGCCATTTTTCCATCTGAATTCTGCGGCCCTCAACCTGACTGTGTGGCCATTGAGTCCTGGATCCTAGCGTCTTCAGGGTTATCTCAAGAGGTCATTGCCACTATGAGACAGGCCAGGAAACCAACGTCCGCCAAGATCTACCACAGGACGTGGAGGATCTTCTTATCCTGGTGCTCTGATCAGGGTTTTACTCCCTGGCCATTTGCCTTGCCCACTTTTCTGTCCTTCCTTCAATCCGGAATGGAAAAGGGTTTGTCTCTCGGCTCTCTTAAGGGACAAGTCTCGGCGCTCTCTGTGTTTTTTCAAAAGCGTCTAGCCAGGCTTCCGCAGGTCCGCACGTTCCTGCAGGGAGTTTGCCACATAGTCCCTCCTTACAAGCGTCCGCTAGAACCCTGGGATCTGAACAGGGTGCTAACGGCTCTTCAGAAACCACCTTTCGAGCCAATGAGAGATATTTCTCTTTCACGCCTTTTGCAGAAGGTGGTCTTCCTAGTGGCAGTCACATCACTTCGGAGAGTGTCTGAGCTAGCTGCACTGTCATGCAAAACCCCCTTCCTGGTGTTTCACCAGGACAAGGTGGTTCTGCGTCCGGTTCCGGAATTTCTCCCTAAGGTGGTATCCCCTTTTCATCTCAATCAGGATATCTCCTTACCTTCTTTTTGCCCTCATCCAGTTCACCAATGTGAAAAGGATTTGCACTTGTTAGATCTTGTGAGAGCACTTAGACTCTACATTTCTCGTACGGCGCCCCTGCGCCGCTCGGATGCGCTCTTTGTCCTTGTCGCTGGCCAGCGTAAAGGGTCGCAGGCTTCCAAGTCAACCTTGGCTCGGTGGATCAAGGAACCAATTCTTGAAGCCTACCGTTCTTCTGGGCTTCCGGTTCCTTCAGGGCTGAAAGCCCATTCTACCAGAGCCGTGGGTGCGTCCTGGGCATTGCGGCACCAGGCTACGGCTCAGCAGGTGTGTCAGGCGGCTACCTGGTCGAGTCTGCACACTTTCACGAAACACTATCAGGTGCATACCTACGCTTCGGCAGATGCCAGCCTAGGTAGGCGAGTCCTTCAGGCGGCGGTTGCCCACCTGTAGGAAGGGGCCGTTTTACGGCTCTATTACCGAGGTATTCTTTTACCCACCCAGGGACTGCTTTTGGACGTCCCAATTGTCTGGGTCTCCCAATGGAGCGACAAAGAAGAAGGGAATTTTGTTTACCGTAAATTCCTTTTCTTCTAGCTCCTATTGGGAGACCCAGCACCCGCCCCTGTTCCCTTCGGGCTGTTGTTCTTTTGTGTACACATGTTGTTCATGTTGAAATGTTCTGGGTTCATGGTTTTCAGTTCTCCGAACATCCTTCGGATTGAATTTACCTTAGACCAATTTATAAGTTTCCTCCTTCCTGCTTTTGCACCAAAACTGAGGAGCCCGTGATGCACGGGGGGGTGTATAGGCAGAGGGGAGGGGTTACACTTTTGAGTGTAATACTTTGTGTGGCCTCCGGAGGCAGAAGCTATACACCCAATTGTCTGGGTCTCCCAATAGGAGCTAGAAGAAAAGGAATTTACGGTAAGTAAACAAAATTCCCTTCTTCTCACTCCAGCAGCATTGCTCGTCTTCTTGTCTGTGCCAGCAGCAGCGCTACTGACCTGTGTGGAGCCGGTCACCGTTCCCTGCAGCATCACGATGTCCTCCTGTCTGCTTGCCCGCTGATGTGTGTCGAGAGCGGTGCACACAGGGATGATGACATTGCTGTGCGCGCTCTCTATGCACATCAGCGGGCAGGCAGAAAGGAGGACATCGTGATGCTGCAGGGGAACGGTGAGTATACCGTACTTATTCACTTTTTCCCCCCCGCGCTGATGATGATGCAGGGGGGGGGGGCGCGTCGGTGAATACAGCCGCACATGATAACTCCAGGCTGTAGTTGCCAGGGGTGATCACGCAGGCCGGCTCTCCCGCCCACCCTGTCAGCGCCTGCTTCAGCGCTGAGAGATGATGCGCTGAGAGATGATTGGCGGGAGGATGGGTGTGCATATGAAAAGAGCAGGCCCACGTGGTCACGGCAGGCACTGCTACAGTCTGCTCATGCCGCCGATGACCCGCTCCACCGCAGCACCCTCATTCCCCGCAGCCATGCCCTACATTCAGACTGTAAGACGCACCCCCCCACTTTCCCCCAACATTTCGGGGGGGAAAACGTGCATCTTATAGTCCGGAAAATATGGTAATTCACGAATTCCCAAGCTTCAGAGTACACTCTAGTCTTAAGGGTAGTTTTAGAGCCTTACATTTACTTGACTGCTTTATTTAGTTGGGAATAAATATTTGTTACAATCTTTATATATTCTTTCCAGTGACATGGACAAGCAGAAAAACACACTGATTGATGCTCTGAGTAAAAAAGGCGGCGCCTTGGCAGATAAGGTCCTCCACATGCAGTCTAAGGACGGCGCTGCTTCTTGTGATGCTGATGGAAGAGAAGATGATCTGGAGGTTGCAGTAGAAGCCTTAAATGAAACTTACTGGGAACTGACTAAATGGGCTGATATCTATGACTCGAAGGTAATGTTTTATATATGGTATATGCTGCAGCTTGGAGGGTTCCTTATCCATAATGGGTTTTTTTTTTTAAAGGGCACCTCCCATTTGAACACTGTTTTAGAGCAACTTTATAGGGTTTAAAAGAAGACTCAAATCCATCGAGCTCAACCTATACCCTAACATGTTGATCCCAAGAACTGTAAAAACCCCATTAGGCAAATACTAATATTCCCATTTCATTTGAAAAATTTCTTCCCAACCAATATATGGCAATCAAACTAGTTTCTGGGATCAGCATCCCTCATAGAATTTAATACTCATAACTAATATCTGTTAAAGAGAACCTCTCAGTTGTAATATGCACCCAGAACCATAAGCCGTTCTGGATGCATATTAGTGATTTCTGCCTAGCAGTTCCTGTAGTATGCAAATTCAAACACTGCACTCTCATTCAAGGTAAAGTAGAAAAAGAAACCAACAGATTAGTTTTTTTCAAAGTCAAAAATTTTTTTTTTGTATTTTATTTGTGAACAATTCAAGTGGAGGGGACGTTTCGACCTAAACGTAGGCCTTCTTCACGCCAATTTACACTCCTTAGAAGAAGAGAACTAATTCTTTAAGCTGAATACTGCAAGTGTAGATAAAGGAGAGGAAACCCCGGGTATTGTCTTTTTGTATAGTAGTCACAGAGAGCAAGTCCTGGATGGTATTAGTATAAGGTCTCACAGTGTGAGTATTCTGAAAAGGTTTGCAAGGGGCAGCCGTACAAGACTTGTGATCCCTTTGCATAAACCTACAATCCCTCATAAAATTTTTAATAATCAAATCAGCAAGTGTAAGGATGATATGAAGATCTGTCCAAGGTATATCATAATTCGTGGTAGTCCCAGAGTATGTCCTTTATTGGACTTCACATGGAGTTTTTTAATATAGCTTTCTTCGGCGCTCCATTGGGAGACCCAGACGATTGGGTGTATAGCACTGCCTCCGGAGGCCACACAAAGCAATTACACTAAAAAGTGTAAGGCCCCTCCCCTTCTGGCTATACACCCCCAGTGGGATCACTGGCTCACCAGTTTTCTGCTTTGTGCGAAGGAGGTCAGACATCCACGCATAGCTCCACTGTTTAGTCAGCAGTAGCTGCTGACTATGTCGGATGGAAGAAAAGAGGGCCCATATGGGGCCCCCAGCATGCTCCCTTCTTACCCCACTTGTGGTTTGTAAGGTTGAGGTACCCATTGCGGGTACGGAGGCTGGAGCCCACATGCTGTTTTCCTTCCCCATCCCCCTGAGGGGCTCTGAGGAAGTGGGATCTTACCGGCCTCCAAGCCCTGAGGCCGGGCTCCGTCCACAGACCCATTGAACCTGCTGGATAAGGAGCCGGGGTACCGTTCAGGGACAAGGCCCTGCAACTTTCAGGTACTCTGTGTCCCCGTACAGACAGGCACGCACACGCCAGACTTGCTGGGTGTGTTAGTGCGCCGGGGACAGTAGCGCTGCACGCTGGGGTTTGAGTCACAGCAGCTTAGCTGTGTGGATTCATGTGCTGGGAACTACCGCGCCGGCCACTCTCGGAGCGGCGGCGCGGCTGGGACTTGTAGTGCGCCGGGGACTTAGCGCCGACCGCGCTTTTACGGCGGCGGCGCTTATAAATTTAGTCCCCGGATTTTGCGGCCTAGCTCCGCTTCGTTCCCGCCCCCTCCCTGTCACTCAGGGAATGGGACAGACGCTGTGCAATCGTCAGCGCCGAGGGCTGGAGCCTTATTTACATGCTCCAGCCCTCTCACTAGGCACAGTGGGACGCAGGTTTCCCGCTTTTGGTCTGAGCACACCCAGGGCCCGCCCCCCCCTCCACAGGACGCCGGCAGCCATTCCTGCATGCAGTCTGGCTGGAGGACGGACACAGGCTCTGGGAGACCCAGACTAGGGATTTCTGGCGACCACACACCCGCGTTGGCGGGCGGTAAGCAGCACATTAGTGCTGGCCCCACTAGTGCCACAGTGTGTATTGGTGTACTTTTTCCTGTACCAGATATATAGATATATATACTGCACTGTACGGTCGCTTCTTGGCTGTATACCCCTATATTGCTCTGAGGAGACAGCAACATGTCATCCACAAAACGCAAGGGTGCCAAGGCACGGGCTGTATACACTGCTTGTACAGCATGTGGGGCTAATCTACCAGCAGGCTCCAACGACTCTCATTGTGTGCAATGTTCAGTCCCAGTGGCTCTTCGTCAGCCAGAGCATATGGTGGTGGTAGCCCAGGCTGAGACGCCTGTGAACCCTGCCCCGGTGTCGGGGACAGAATTTGCAGTCTTTGCTGATAAAATGTCTGTGACTATGACAAAAATCCTGGAGACCTTGCAGTCCAGGCCAGTTGCTCAGACCATGGACACTGCTGTGTCTATGTTCCCCGGTCCCCCTCAGTTGGAACTAATCCGTACTTCAAGGGGGTCCCAGGCATCACAGGCTGAGGGCTCTGACTCTGATGACAGTCCCAGGCCGCCTAAGCGAGCTCGCTGGGAGAGACCCTCCACGTCATCACGCGGGTCAGGGTCTCAGCGAGAAGGGTCTCTATATGATGAGACAGAGGTGGGTGATCAGGAGTCTGGTCCTGACACCGCACTCAATTTGGATACGCCAGATGGTGACGCCATGGTAAATGACCTTATAGCGGCCATCAATAGGCTGTTGGATATTTCTCCACCAGCCCCTTCAGCAGAGGAGGCAGCTGCCCAGCAGGAGAAATTCAATTTCCTGTATCCCAAGCGAAAATTGAGTACTTTTCTGGACCACTCTGACTTCAGAGAATCAATCCAGAAACACCATGCTTATCCGGACAAGCGTTTTTCCAAACGTATGAAGGATACACGTTATCCCTTTCCCCCTGACGTGGTCAAACGCTGGACCCAGTGTCCAAAAGTGGACCCTCCAATATCCAGACTTGCAGCTAGATCCTTAGTTGCAGTGGAGGATGGGGCTTCACTTAAAGATGCCAATGACAGACAGATGGACCTTTGGTTGAAATCTGTCTATGAAGCTATTGGCGCGTCGTTTGCTCCAGCATTCGCGGCCGTGTGGGCGCTCCAAGCTATTTCAGCTGGTCTGGCACAGGTGGACTCTTTCTTAAGTCCAGCAGTGCCGCAAGTGGCGTCATTAACTGCGCAAATGACTGCGTTTGCGACCTACGCTATCAATGCGGTACTAGACTCTACGAGCCGTACCTCAATGGCATCCGCCAACTCTGTCGTTTTGCGCAGAGCCTTGTGGTTAAAAGAATGGAAAGCAGATTCTGCTTCTAAAAAATGTTTAACCAGCTTGCCATTATCTGGAGACAGACTGTTTGGTGAGCAATTGGCGGAAATCATTAAACAGTCCAAAGGTAAGGACTCTTCCTTACCCCAGCCCAGATCCAGCAAACCTCAACAGAGGAAGTGGCAGTCAAAGTTTCGGTCCTTTCAAGGCTCGGGCAAGCCCCAATTCTCCTCGTCCAAAGGGACTCAGAAAGAGCAAAGGAGCTCTGATTCCTGGCGGACCCACTCACGCCCCAAGAAAGCAACCGGAGGTACCGCTTCCAAGGCGGCTGCCTCATGACTTTCGGCCGCCTCCCTCCGCATCCTCGGTCGGTGGCAGGCTCTCCCGCTTTTGCGACATTTGGCTGCCACAGGTCAAAGACCGGTGGGTAACAGACATTTTGTCTCACGGGTACAGGATAGAGTTCAGTTCTCGTCCTCCGCCTCGGTTCTTCAGAACTTCCCCACATCCCGACCGAGCAGATGCCCTTCTGCAGGCGGTGCATTCTCTAAGAGCAGAAGGAGTGGTGGTCCCTGTTCCTCTTCGGGAACAAGGACAAGGTTTTTACTCCAATCTCTTTGTGGTGCCAAAAAAGGACGGCTCATTCCGTCCTGTTCTGGACCTAAAACTGCTCAACAAGCATGTGAACGCCAGGCGGTTCCGGATGGAATCCCTCCGCTCAGTCATTGCCTCAATGTCTCAAGGAGATTTCCTAGCATCAATAGACATCAAAGATGCTTATCTCCACGTGCCGATTGCTACAGAGCACCAACGCTTTCTACGCTTCGTGATAGGAGACGACCATCTTCAGTTCGTAGCTCCGCCATTTGGTCTGGCGACAGCCCCACGGGTGTTCACCAAGGTCATGGCGGCAGTGGTAGCAGTCTTGCACTCTCAGGGACACTCTGTGATCCCTTACTTGGACGATCTACTTGTCAAGGCACCCTCTCAGGAGGCATGCCAACTCAGCCTGAATGTTGCACTGGAGACTCTCCAGACGTTCGGGTGGATCATCAACTTCTCAAAGTCAAATCTGTTACCGACCCAATCACTGACGTATCTTGGCATGGAGTTTCATACTCTCTCAGCGATAGTGAAACTTCCGCTGGACAAGCAGCGGTCACTACAGACTGGGGTGCAGGCTCTCCTTCAAAGTCAGTCGCACTCCTTAAGACGCCTCATGCACTTCCTCGGGAAGATGGTGGCGGCAATAGAGGCGGTTCCGTTTGCGCAGTTTCATCTGCGCCCACTTCAATGGGACATTCTCCGCCAATGGGACGGGAAGTCAACATCCCTGGACAGGAAAGTCTCCCTTTCCCAGACGGCCAAGGACTCTCTGCAGTGGTGGCTTCTTCCCACCTCATTATCACAGGGAAGATCCTTCCTACCACCATCCTGGGCGGTGGTCACGACAGACGCGAGTCTGTCAGGGTGGGGAGCAGTTTTTCTCCACCACAGGGCTCAGGGTACGTGGACTCAGCAGGAGTCCACCCTTCAGATCAATGTTCTGGAAATCAGAGCAGTGTATCTTGCCCTACTAGCCTTCCAGCAGTGGCTGGAAGGAAGGCAGATCCGAATTCAGTCGGACAACTCCACAGCGGTGGCATACATCAACCACCAAGGGGGGACACGCAGTCGGCAAGCCTTCCAGGAAGTCCGGCGGATTCTGATGTGGGTGGAAGCCACGGCCTCCACCATATCCGCAGTTCACATCCCCGGCGTAGAAAACTGGGAAGCAGACTTCCTCAGTCGCCAGGGCATGGACGCAGGGGAATGGTCCCTTCACCCGGACGTGTTTCAGGAAATCTGTCGCCGCTGGGGAAGGCCGGACGTCGACTTAATGGCGTCCCGGCACAACAACAAGGTCCCAACCTTCATGGCACGGTCTCGCGATCACAGAGCTCTGGCGGCAGACGCCTTAGTGCAAGATTGGTCGCAGTTCCGGCTCCCTTATGTGTTTCCACCTCTGGCACTCTTGCCCAGGGTGCTACGCAAGATCAGATCCGACTGCAGCCGCGTCATACTCGTCGCCCCAGACTGGTCAAGGAGGGCGTGGTATCCGGATCTGTGGCATCTCACGGTCGGCCAACCGTGGGCACTACCAGACCGACCAGACTTGCTGTCCCAAGGGCCGTTTTTCCATCGGAATTCTGCGGCCCTGAACCTGACTGTGTGGCCATTGAGTCCTGGATCCTAGCGTCTTCAGGATTATCCCAAGGGGTCGTTGCCACCATGAGACAGGCTAGGAAGCCCACGTCCGCTAAGATCTACCACAGAACGTGGAGGATATTCTTATCCTGGTGCTCTGCTCAGGGAGTGTCTCCCGGGCCATTTGCATTGCCTACATTTCTTTCTTTCCTGCAATCTGGGTTAGAAAAAGGTTTGTCGCTCGGCTCCCTTAAAGGGCAAGTCTCGGCGCTATCCGTCTTTTTTCAGAAGCATCTAGCACGACTTTCTAAGGTACGCACGTTCCTGCAGGGGGTTTGTCATATCGTACCCCCGTACAGGCGGCCGTTAGATCCATGGGATCTGAACAGAGTACTGGTTGCCCTCCAGAAGCCGCCCTTCGAACCTCTGAGGGAGGTTTCACTTTCTAGACTATCACAGAAAGTGGCTTTTCTGGTAGCGATCACATCTCTTCGGAGAGTGTCTGAGCTAGCAGCGCTGTCATCCAAGGCTCCCTTCCTGGTCTTCCACCAGGACAAGGTAGTGCTGCGCCCCATTCAGGAGTTTCTCCCGAAGGTGGTATCCTCTTTTCATCTTAATCAGGATATCTCTTTGCCTTCTTTTTGTCCTCATGCAGTTCATCGCTATGAGAAGGATTTACATTTGTTAGATCTGGTGAGAGCACTCAGAATCTACATTTCCCGCACGGCGCCCCTGCGCCGTTCGGATGCACTCTTTGTCCTTGTCGCTGGTAAGCGCAAAGGGTCGCAGGCTTCCAAGGCCACCCTGGCTCGATGGATCAAAGAACCAATTCTTGAAGCCTACCGTTCTGCTGGGCTTCCGGTTCCATCAGGGCTGAAGGCCCATTCTACCAGAGCCGTGGGTGCGTCCTGGGCATTACGGCACCAGGCTACGGCTCAGCAGGTGTGCCAGGCAGCCACCTGGTCGAGTCTGCACACTTTCACCAAACATTATCAGGTGCATACCTATGCTTCGGCGGACGCCAGCCTAGGTAGAAGAGTCCTGCAGGCGGCAGTTGCCTCCCCGTAGGGGAGGGCTGTCTTTGCAGCTCTAACATGAGGTATTTCTTTACCCACCCAGGGACAGCTTTTGGACGTCCCAATCGTCTGGGTCTCCCAATGGAGCGCCGAAGAAGAAGGGAATTTTGTTACTTACCGTAAATTCCTTTTCTTCTAGCTCCTATTGGGAGACCCAGCACCCGCCCTGTTGTCCTTCGGGATTTTTGGTTGTTTTTCGGGTACACATGTTGTTCATGTTGAATGGTTTTCAGTTCTCCGACGTTACTTCGGAGTGAATTTGTTTAAACCAGTTATTGGCTTTCCTCCTTCTTGCTTTTGCACTAAAACTGGTGAGCCAGTGATCCCACTGGGGGTGTATAGCCAGAAGGGGAGGGGCCTTACACTTTTTAGTGTAATTGCTTTGTGTGGCCTCCGGAGGCAGTGCTATACACCCAATCGTCTGGGTCTCCCAATAGGAGCTAGAAGAAAAGGAATTTACGGTAAGTAACAAAATTCCCTTCTTTCATATGTGATGAATCAAATCCTATGATTTGTAGTCCCTTAGGACAGTAGTGATTATTTAAAGCCACGTGCTGCAAGGAATTGTTGACAGGAGATTTGCTAACATCTGTATAGTCCTCATTCAGTGAGTATATAAGAAGGGGGGTTGAGGGTCCCTCTGGTGTGCAGTCTTCCCAGACTGTGGCAAAATGCCGCATTTTGCCACAGTCTGGGAAGACTGCACACCAGAGGGACCCTCAACCCCCCTTCTTCTTATATACTCACTGAATGAGGACTATACAGATGTTAGCAAATCTCCTGTCAACAATTCCTGTGTCGGCGGTGCTGTTAAGGTTGATTCCAAGGCTGGAGCCTTACATGCCGTGCTCCTTCACCATCCCTCCTGGGCTCTGGCTTGAAGTGGGAGCCAGCACGGTTCTCCATGCTTGGCAGGAGACCGGTCTCCATCCGCAGCCCTTCAGGATCCTGCTGGACCGGAGCACTCATCCCCAGGGACTTGGAACCCTGCGTCTCAGCAAGCTAAGTACCTGAGACGTTTATATATTGGGGGTCCCTGTACTTTATCGTTGTGGGAGAGTGTGCTGAGTGTATTTTGTGACATTTCCGGCGGGTTCTCTGGCTGTCGCCTGAGAACCGCGCCGATGGTGCCTGCGCGCCGGCCGCACCGCTCAAATTTAGGCCCCGGCTTCGCCGGAGGCCTAGTTTCGGTTTCACTGCCCTCGCATGTCATTCATGCAGAGGGACAGCGCGGCTCCGCCCAGCGGCCGTTCTGCATAGGGGAGAGACACTCCTCATTGAGTACATGTCTCCTCCCCTATAAGTCTCTCTCTATGGCCCTCCAGATCCCGCTCCCAGAGTGAGTCCCGCCCCCTCTCTTCGCTCCGGCGGCCATTTTCTCAGCGTTTTCCCTGCGATCAGCACTGGTCTGCAGCATCCCTGCTGAGGTGCTTGGGGGTCCGGGCTTCGGGATCTGGAGGGCACACAACACCGCTCCAGCGGTCTGGTAAGCCACAACCTCTGGTTGTGGACCTCTGTATATACTCTATGGGGGTCATTCTGGCAGAGCCCCCACTCCAGCAGCATGTCTCACACGAGGAGCAAGGCTCCAAAGCTGTTTTCAGTATGCACTGCATGTAAGCTCCTACTGCCGGAACAGAGGACCTATCCACATTGTGATGCCTGCTCTAACCTGACGATGCCTCAGCCTGGAATCGCACCCCCAGGGGTCTCTCAGGCTGCTCCGGCTCCTGTGGCTGAACCCCCGGCTTGGGTAGAATCCTTATCTAGGTCTATCTCCCAGTCTTTTGCTGACTCCATGGGACATCTGTCCAGGACTTTGCGGAGCATGCATCAGCCCCCTTCACAGGGTGCCTCTGCTGCTAGGTCTCTCTGAGGACCGGAGCTCACAGAGGATTCATCATCTGGTCCCAGACCCCGTCCTTCTAAGAGGAGACGCAGGGCTCCCTCTCCTTCCTCGTCCCGCGGCTCTGTTTCAGAAGCTGACTCGCAGGACGAGGAGGATGCCTTTACATGGGGCTCGGAGACTAACTCCATGTGCCCCATTGATCTGTCCGAAAGTGACTCAGATGTTAGTGATTTGATTGCGTCCATTAATTCTGTACTGGATCTCAATCCGCCAGTATCAGAGGAACAACCCTCTCTGGCAGAAAAGCACCAGTTTACCTCGCCTAAGAGGACAAAGAGTGTGTTCTTTAACCACTCCAGTTTTCAGGCCGCTGTGACCAAGCCCAGGGCCTGCCCTGACAAACGCTTCCCAAAGCGTTGTTCTGATGACAGTTTTCACTTTCCACCTGAGGGGGTCAAGGAGTGGGCTCATTCACCAAAGGTAGACCCCCTGGTGTCTAGACTCTCAGCCCGGACCGTTGTATCAGTGGCTGATCGCACCTCTCTTAAGGATTCCACTGACCGCCAGGTTGACCTTCTGGCCAAATCTGTATATGAGGCGGCAGGGGCCTCGTTCTCCCCGACTTTTGCAGCAGTGTGGGCTCTCAAAGCCATCTCTGCTTCTCTAGAGGAGATGCATTCCCTCACCAAGGAATCTATGCCTGAGATGGTTACCTTAACTGCTCAGGCTTCAGCTTTTTCATCCTATGCCATGTCTGCAATGCTGGAGGCTTCTCACCGCACTGCGATGGCTTCGGCTAATTCCCTCGCTATCCGCAGGATCTTGTGGCTTCGAGAGTGGAAGGCAGATGCTTCTTCAAAAATGTACCTTGCTGGACTCCCCTTGCTGGGTCCCGGCTGTTCGGTGAACAGCTGGATGAAATTATTAAGGAAGCTACTGGCGGGAAGAGTACTTCCATGCCACAAACCAAAACCAGGAAACCTGTCCAGGGTAGGAATCAGTCGAGGTTTCGTTCCTTTCGTTCCTCCAACTGGTCGTCCTCTAAGCCCTCGGCCTCGTCCGCTAACTCAGCCAAGGACCAAAAATCCAACTG
Organism: Anomaloglossus baeobatrachus; assembly: GCF_048569485.1. Taxonomy (NCBI): domain Eukaryota; kingdom Metazoa; phylum Chordata; class Amphibia; order Anura; family Aromobatidae; genus Anomaloglossus; species Anomaloglossus baeobatrachus. The sequence continues at coordinate 559,444,924 of NC_134354.1, read as the reverse complement.
GCGCACAAAAGCGCGTCCACAGAAGACCGCAGGAGCGGCTGCCACTAAAGCAGCCTCCTCTTGACTATCTGTCCGCGCCAGCAACGTCCTTAGTCGGTAGCAGGCTCTCCCACTTTGGCGACGCGTGGTTTCAACACGTCTCCGATCAGTGGGTGCGGGATATCATCTCCCACGGCTACAGGATAGAATTCTCTTCCAGCCCGCCAAACAGATTTTTTCTGTCAACTCCCCCCTGCTCCAAGGCCGCTGCCTTCTCTCAGGCTGTGGCATTCTTGCAGGCCAACGGAGTAATTGTACCGGTTCCCGCCCGGGAACGGTTCAGAGGTTTCTACTCAAATCTCTTCCTAGTCCCCAAAAAGGACGGGTCCTTCCGGCCCATCCTGGATCTCAAGCTTCTCAACAAGCATGTTCAGGTGCGGCATTTTCGCATGGAGTCTCTGCGGTCAGTCATTGCCTCAATGACCCAAGGGGATTTCCTGGCATCCATCGACATCAGAGATGCCTATCTGCATGTGCCAATTGCAGTTTCTCACTAGCGTTTGCTACGTTTTGCAATCGGAGAGGAACATTTCCAATTCGTGGCTCTCCCCTTCGGGTTAGCCACGGCCCCTCGGGTATTCACCAAGGTCATGGCAGCAGTGGTTGCGGTTCTGCACCTCCAGGAGTTGGCAGTGATTCCTTACCTGGACGACCTTCTTGTCAAGGCTTCATCCAGCGCAGACTGTCAGCGGAGTGTCTCGCTCACTCTCTCCACTCTAGCCCAATTCGGGTGCCTTGTCAATCTGCCCAAATCCACTCTGACTCCGACCCAGAGGCTCACGTACTTAGGGATGCAGTTCGAGACTCTGCCGGCTCTTGTGAAGTTGCCCTTAATCAAACAGCAGTCCCTCCAACTGGCGATGCGCTCTCTGCTGAGGCCCCGCCATTATTCCATCAGGCACCTGATGCAGGTGCTGGGTCAGATGGTGGCGTCAATGGAGGCTGTTCCCTTTGCCCAGTTCCATCTGCGTCCTCTGCAGCTGGACATTCTCCGCTGTTGGGACAAGCGGCCTTCCTCCTTGCACAGGTTAGTGGCTCTGTCGCCACAGACCAGGAGATCTCTTCAGTGGTGGCTTCGGCCCCTCTCTCTGTCCCAGGGGCGCTCCTTCCTGGTCCCGTCCTGGGTGATTCTCACCACGGATGACAGTCTATCCGGCTGGGGAGCGGTATGTCTCCACCACCGAGCGCAGGGCACTTGGACTCCATCCGAGTCAGCCCTCTCGATCAATGTGCTGGAAACCAGAGCCGTGCTTCTGGCTCTCCTAGCTTTTCACCACTTATTAGCGGGCAAGCACATCCGAGTCCAGTCAGACAACGCGACAGCGGTTGCCTACATCAATCACCAAGGCGGGACACGCAGCCGCCTGGCAATGTGGGAGGTACAACGCATCCTTCAATGGGCGGAGGACTCCAAGTCCACCATATCCGCAGTCCACATCCCAGGCGTGGAAAACTGGGAGGCAGATTATCTCAGCCGTCAAACCGTGGACAGTGGCGAGTGGTCCCTGCATCCGGCAGTGTTTCAGTCAATCTGCCGCAAGTGGGGCACTCCGGACGTGGACCTAATGGCATCCCGTCACAACAACAAGGTTCCGGTTTACGTGGCTCGCTCCCACGATCCTCAGGCATTCGCCTTGGACGCTCTGGTTCAAGACTGGTCCCAGTTTCGTCTGTCCTACGTGTTTCCCCCTCTAGCACTCTTGCCCAGAGTTCTGCACAAGATCAGACTGGAGGGCCGTCAAGTCATTCTCATTGCTCCGGACTGGCCCAGGCGAGCTTGGTACCCAGACCTGCTCCATCTGTCCGTAGAGGTGCCGTGGCATCTTCCAGACCTTCCAGACCTTCTCTCACAAGGTCCGTTTTTCCGCCAGAATTCTGCGGCTCTCAGATTGATGGCGTGGCTCTTGAGTCCTGGATCTTGACGGCTTCTGGTATCCCCCCTGAGGTCATCTCCACTATGACTCGGGCCCGTAAGTCTTCCTCTGCCAAGATCTATCACAGGACTTGGAAGATTTTCCTGTCCTGGTGTCGCTCTTCCGGCCATCCTCCTTGGCCTTTTTCCTTGCCGACCCTTTTGTCCTTTCTACAGTCCGGTCTGCAGCTGGGACTGTCCCTCAACTCTCTCAAGGGACAAGTCTCGGCTCTGTCAGTGCTTTTCCAGCGGCGTATCGCCCGGCTGGCTCAGATCCGCACCTTCTTGCAGGACGCGTCTCACATCATTCCGCCTTACCGGCGGCCCTTGGATCCCTGGGACCTCAATTTGGTTCTCATGGTTTTGCAGAAACCCCCCCTTTGAGCCTCTTAGGGAGGTTTCTTTGTTTCGTCTTTCACAGAAAGTGGTCTTTCTAATGGCCATAACTTCCTTCAGGAGAGTCTCTGATTTGGCTGCGCTCTCTTCGGAGTCACCTTTTTTGGTTTTTCATCAAGACAAGGTGGTTCTCCGTCCGACTCCGGATTTTCTTCCTAAGGTGGTCTCTCCTTTCCACCTTAACCAGGACATTACCCTACCTTCCTTTTTGTCCGGCTCCTGTTCGCTTTGAAAAAGCGTTGCATACTTTGGATCTGGTGCGTGCTCTCCGGTTCTATGTGTCTCGCACCGCTGCTCTTGGGCGGTGCACCTCTTTTTGTGCCAACCACAGGTCGGCGTAAGGGCCTCTCTGCTTCTAAGCCGACCTTAGCCCGTTGGATTAGGTCGGCCATTTCGGATGCCTACCAGTGTTCTGAGGTGCCTCCCCCGCCGGGGATCAAGGCACACTCGACCAGAGCTGTCGGTGCCTCTTGGGCTTTCAGGCACCAGGCTACGGCTCAGCAGGTCTGTCAGGCTGCCACTTGGACTAGCCTGCATACCTTTTCAAAGCACTACCAAGTGCATGCTCATGCTTCGGCAGATGCGAGCTTGGGCAGACGCATCCTTCAGGCGGCTGTCGCCCATTTGTGAAGTTAGGGTCCGCCTACTTCTTAGTTTTTTTGTTTATTCCCACCCATGGACTGCTTTGAGACGTCCCATTGTCTGGGTCTCCCATAGGAACGATAAAGAAAAAGAGAATTTTGTTTACCGTAAATTCTTTTTCTTATAGTTCCGTATTGGGAGACCCAGCACCCTCCCTGTTGCCTGTTGGCAATTTCTTGTTCCGCGTGTTATCACCGGCTGTTGTCGTGGACAGAGTCTCCGGTTGTTCCGGTTCTTGCTCTGTTTTTACTTGTGGGTGGCTATTCTCCTTCAGCTTTTGCACTAAACTGGCTAGATCTGGTTCTCCAGGGGGTGTATAAGCTCAGAGGGAGGAGCTACACGTTTGAGTGTAGTACTTTGTGTGTCCTCCGGAGGCAGAAGCTATACACCCATTGTCTGGGTCTCCCAATACGGAACTATAAGAAAAAGAATTTACGGTAAGTAAACAAAATTCTCTTTTTCCTCTCCTTTATCTACACTTGCAGTATTCAGCTTAAAGAATTAGTTCTCTTCTTCTATGGAGTGTAAATTGGCGTGAAGAAGGCCTACGTTTAGGTCGAAACGTCCCCTCCACTTGAATTGTTCACAAATAAAATACAAAAAAATGTTTTGACTTTGAAAAAAACGAATCTGTTGGTTTCTTTTTCTACTTTACCTTGAATGAGCGTGCAGTGTTTGAATTTGCATACTATAGTCTGGACCCTGGTCCACTCACTAGCACCTCAAACCCTTTTCATTTATTGCTGTGTGCACACTCTATACCTCTAGTCTAGCAGTTCCTATATACACTAGCACAGAAAAACAGAGATTTCGAAAAAGTATTTCTAAAGAATGTTTATTATATACTAATGAAGCCAGGGACTACTCACAACGGCAAGGGTTTTCTTGGCTGGTCGACCCCCTTAGCATGGTGGCACACCCCTGTGGGCATACTAACATGCTAATGAATGCGACACCGCACATACCTCAGTCTTGATGGCAGCTGACGGAGCGCACTGCTCATGATCCGGAATCCCCGGGACTTCCGGTCTTGCGCACTATACTACTGAAGCTGGGAAGCATCAGTTTAGTGTGCATGCATCCTCCGCTGGCCGCCATGAAGAGTGAGGTATATGTGGAGAAGCTGCGCATTCATTAGCCAGTTAGTACGCCCATAAGGGCATGCTAACATGCTATGTGGGCTAGCTAGCTGAGAAAACTCGCATCCTTGCGACTAGTCTTGGGCCTCATTAGCATATAATAAAATCTTTAGAAATACTTTTTCGAAAGATCTCTTTATCTACGCTAGTGTACAGTGGGTATGGAAAGTATTCAGACCCTTTTAAATTTTTCACTGTTTCATTGGAGCCATTTAATTCAAAAAACTTCATTTTTTCTTCTAATTAATGTACACTCTGCACCCCATCTTGTCAGGGAAAAAAAAATGACGTTTTTGCAAATTAAACAAGAATAACTGAAATATCACATGGTCATAAGTATTCAAACCCTTTGCACAGACATTCATATTTAAGTCACATGCTGTCCATTTCCTTGTGATCTTCCTTGAGATGGATCAACTCCTTCATTGGAGTCCAGCTGTGTTTAATTAAACTGATAGGTGTGTGCCTTTCCAAATGAATTTCTATCTATATAAGACCTCACAGTACATGTCAGACCTAATGAGAACCATGAGGTCAAAGGAACTGCCCAAGGAGCTTAGAGACAGAATTGTGGCAAGGCACAGATCTGGCCAAGAGTACAAGAGAACTTCTATAGTACTCAAGGTTCCTAAATGAAAGACGTTTGGGACCACCAGAACTCTTCCTAGACCTGGCCATCCATCCAAACTGAGCAATCGTGGGAGAAGAGCCTTGGTGAGAGAGGTAAAGAAGAACCCTAAGATCACTGTGGCTGAGCTCCAGAGATGCAGTAGAGAGATGGGAGAAAGTTCCACAAAGTCAGCTATCATTTTAGGCCCTCCACCAGTCGGGCCTTAATGGCAGAGTGGCCCGATGGAAGCCTCTCCTCAGTGCAAAACATATGAAAGCCAGCATAGAGTTTGCAAAAAAACACATGTAGCACTCCCAGACCAGAGAAATAAGATTCTCTGGTCTGATGAAACGACAATACTTCTAAGCAGTATGTGTGGAGAAAACCAGGCACTGCTAATCACCTGCCCAATACAATCCCAACAGTGAAACATGGTGGTGGCCGCATCATGCTATGATGGTGTTTTTCACCTGCAGGAACAGGACGACTGGTTGCAATTGAAGGAAAGATGAATGCGGCCAAGTACAGAGATATCCTGGAATAAACCTCTTCCACAGTGCTCTGGACCTCAGACTTGGCTGAAGGTTCACCTTTCAACAAGACAATGACCCTAAGCACACAGCTAAAATGACAAAGGAGTGGCTTCAGAACAACTCTGTGACCATTCTTGACTGGCCCAGCCAGAGCCCTGACCTAAACCCAATTGAGCATCTCTGTAGTGACCTGAAAATGGCTGTCCACCAACGTTCACCATCCAACCTGATGGAACTGGAGAGGATCTGCAAGAATAATGGCAGAGGAGCCCCAAATCCAGGTGTGAAAAACTTGTTGCATCATTCCCAAGAAGACTCATGGCTGCACTAGCTCAAAAGGTACTTCTACTCAATACTGAGCAAAGGGTCTGAATACTTATGACCTTGGGATATTTCAGGTTTTTCTTGTTTAATAAATTGGCAAAGATTTCTAGATTTCTGGGTTGTTTTTTTCTTTAAGATGTGGTGCAGTGTAGATTGAGAAAAAAGAGCTTTTTTTGAATTTACCAAATGACTGCAATAAAACAAAGAGTGAAAAATTTAAAGGGGTCTGAATACTTTCCGTACCCACTGTATACAGGGACGGTTAGACCGGGATTAGCAATGTGCACCCAGACCTGCTTGTGGTTCTGGGTGCATATTGCACCTGACAGGTTCCCTTTAAGAAAGGCATCCAGGCCCTCTTTGAACGTTCGTGAATCAACCATTGCAGCAGGTGGCAAGAGTTCCATCATTTCACTGCTCTTAAAGTAAAGAATCACTGTCCGTAATGATTTTTCCTCTAGACGTAGTGGATGCTCCATTGTCCCAGTCGCAGGCCTAGGTGTAAACACAGAATTAGAAAGATCTCTGTACTATCCCCTCATATATTTACACATTGTAATTGTTTGACCCTATTTCTTCATTTTTCCAAGCTGAATAATTCCAGATTTTCTAACTGCTCTTGATACTGCAGTCCACCCATTCACTTAAAGGGACGGTCCACTCCTGGACAACGCCTGCTTAGTTGCTTGAGTGCTCCGTGCACAGACATTCAGTCTTTGAGCGCAGATCCTTCCTAGAACTCCAATGCAGCTTCTTAGAGAATGAAGTGGGCAGCTAAAACAGTACGTTCAGCATTGTGCTTGAGAGAGAAGAAAGCAAAAGGAGGTGCTGGAGTATATTACAGACATGCTGGAGCTTGAAGGGCTGATCAATACATAAACGAGGAGATATTACTCTCTACACAAAATAAATGTGAATTATAGTACTTTAGTCTGTTAACTAGTCCTATTAAATAGACATGTCTCTATGCTCTAATTATACAGAAGGTTTTATTTCTACAAATCTCAATGATTTTCTGTTGAAGGTTTTACCATTTGTCTATAAACACGCCTTGGCAAATAAATTATATGGACGAGGTATAAAATCAGCAACAAAGCTTGCAGAGGAGAAGCCAACGAAGGAAAACTGGAAAAACTGTGTCCAGGTGAGTTAGCTTCCTTTCCCCATGGGCTTTGATCAGTTTTCAATAGAACAATGGCCCTTATAGGATAATCTAGTAAGGGTCACCTTCATGGAAGAATAATATTAAGGCCAGAGTCACACTTGCGAGTGCCTTGCGTGTAACTCGCGCGAGTCTCTCATTGAATCACCCAGCATGTGTTTTTTTGGGTTTTTTTTACCCATTCATTTTCTCTTAGTAAGTTTTGGTCCAGTTTGGGGAAAAAAAAAATATGGCTTTTGAATGAAACCTATGATAAATCTGAAAAATCCAGCTTTTCTTTGTCGCTCCATTGGGAGACCCAGACAATTGGGTGTATAGCTTCTGCCTCCGGAGGCCACACAAAGTATTACACTTTAAAAAGTGTAACCCCTCCCCTCTGCCTATACACCCTCCCGTGCATCACGGGCTCCTCAGTTTTATGCTTTGTGTGGAAGGAGGCACACATCCACTCATGCATTCTCAGATTAGTTATATCGGTTGGAAGAAAAGAGGACACCCACGGGGCCCCCGGCATGTTCCCTTCTCACCCCACTATGTCGGCGGTGCTGTTAAGGTTGAGGTACCCATTGCGGGTACAAAGGCCGGAGCCTCATGCCGTTTTCCTTCACCATCCCTTAGTGGCTCTGGGAGAAGTGGGATCCTGACCGGTCATCCATTCACTGGGACCGGGCTCCCTCCGCAGCCCCTGTGGGAATCTGCTGGACAGGAGTCTATTTATCCTCAGGGACCGGGCCCTGCATCTATAAGGTACTCTGTGTCCCCATGGGGACTGTGCATGGAGCACCTGCTTCCCGGACGCTGCAGCAGCTGCTGATTTGTGAAGACCGGGGGACTTCCGCGCCGACCGCGCCTGCTTGTCGGCCGCGGTTTTAAATTTAGTCCCCGGCTTCATCGCGGCCTAGTAGCAAAAATCCCGCCCCCGGACCTGCCTGTCAGGGGTAAGGGCGGGACGGCCGGCCTGATGTCGGCTGTGAGGGCAGGAGCATCCTGGATGTGTCCTCCCCCCTCACTGATCACTGTGGGGACCCCAGATTCCCACACTTTTCTAGCACCGCCCACGGCTCCACTCCTCCCCTGAGAGCTCCGGCAGCCATGTTTTTTGGCATTCTGCCGGTGGAGGATTATCTGAGAAGAGCTCTGCAGCTCTGGGAGACCTAAGGCAGGGAATCTGGAGGACACACACCCCGCTTTTTAGCGGTCGGTAAGCCACACCGGTCACCCGGTGCTGGTCCCCCCCCCCCCAGGGTGCCGGAATAGATACGTGTTTATATGCATATTTCTGTTCGGTCGGGCTGTATACCCCTTCCCATATACCCTCAGTGATCACTCTCCTAGGACACAACAGCATGTCGTCCACAAGGAGCAAAGGTGCTAAGGCACAGGGTTTTTTTGCGACCTGTACCTCTTGTAGGGCTATGTTACCTGCGGGTTCCACCTACCCTCACTGTGAGCAATGCTCGACCCCTGTTTTGCTTGCTCAGCCGGAGCCTAGGTCACTAGTGGACCCCTCGGCTCATGTAGACCCACCTGCTCCCTCTGTCCAGGCGGCAGGGACAGAGTTTGCTACGCTTGCTGAGAAACTCTCTGAGTCACTTTCACAATCCATGGCTCAGTCTATGGACAAATGGTCTGCCAAGCTGCTTAAAAGCTTTGCAGTCCAGACCGGTCCTTACACAGGCCCCGGGCCCCGTTAGCTCGTCGCCTCCAGGCCCCTCTCGCTCCGCGCCGCAGCGCGCTCCCAGGTTGGGCCCTAGGTCCCACGCAGAGGAATCCTGCCCGGACCACAGTCCCAGACAGACTAAGCGGGCCCGCTGGGAATCTTCCCCGACCTATTCACGCTGCTCGGGTTCCCAGCTCGAGGACTCTCTGGAGGACGAGGCGGACGTCGCAGCTCAGGGCTCTGAACCTGACGTTGCACTCAATCTTGATACACCTGAAGGGGACGCCTTAGTAAATGATATTATCTCGTCCATCAACCAGGTGTTAGATCTGTCTCCCCCGCCTCCACCTGTAGAGGAGTCGGCGTCTCAGCAGGAGAAACACCAGTTTCGGTTCCCTAAACGTACACGCAGTGCGTTTTTCGATCACTCTAACTTCAGAGATGCTGTCCAGAAGCCTAGAGCGGTTCCGGACAAGCGCTTTACTAAGCGCCTTACTGACACACGTTACCCCTTCCCCTCTGACGTAGTTAAGGGTTGGGCTCAGTGTCCCAAGGTGGATCCTCCAGTCTCTAGATTAGCGGCTAGATCTGTGGTATCGGTTGCAGATGGCTCATCGCTAAAGGATGCCACTGACAGGCAGATAGAGCTCCTGGTGAGATCCATCTATGAAGCCACGGGCGCGGCTTTTGCCCCGGCCTTTGCAGCCGTGTGGGCACTACAAGCTATCTCAGCTTGTCTGGCTGAGATTAATGCTGTCACACGTTATTCTGCTCCGCAGGTTGCGTCTCTGACTTCTCAAGCGTCAGCTTTTTCTTCCTACGCCATGAACGCAGTCCTAGACTCTGCTAGCCGTACAGTGGTGGCATCCGCTAATTCTGTGGCAGTCCGCAGGGCCATGTGGCTGCGCGAATGGAAGGCAGACTCGGCCTCCAAGAGGTTCTTAACCGGTTTGCCGTTTTCTGGCGACCGATTGTTTGGCGAACGATTGGATGAGATTATTAAGGAATCCAAGGGAAAGGACTCTTCCTTACCCCAGTCCAAACCTAAGAGACCTCAGCAACGGAAAGTCCAATCGAGGTTTCGGTCCTTTCGTCCCTCCGCCAAGCCCCAATCCTCTTCATCCAGCAGGCCGGAGAAAGGCCAGAGGAACTCCTATGCGTGGCGGTCTAAGTCACGCCCCCAAAAGGCCGCCGGAGGCGCTGCCTCCAAGGCGGCCTCCTCATGACTCTCGGCATCCCCGAACCGCATCCTCGGTCGGTGGCAGGCTCTCCCACTTTTGCGACGCCAGGTGGCCACACGTTCAAGACCGATGGGTGAGAGACGTTCTGTCTCACAGTTACAGGATAGAGTTCAGCTCTCGTCCTCAGACTCGGTTCTTCAGAACCTCTCCGCCCCCCGCTCGGGCCGAAGCACTTTTTCAGGCAGTGGACACTCTGAAGACAGAGGGAGTTGTGATCCCTGTTCCCCCTCAGGAACAAGGTCGCGGCTTTTACTCCAACTTGTTCGTGGTGCCAAAGAAGGACGGATCTTTCCGCCCCGTCCTGGACCTCAAACTGCTCAACAGACATGTGAGCACCAGACTGTTTCGGATGGAATCTCTCCGCTCGGTCATCGCCTCGATGTCACAAGGAGACTTCCTAGCATCGATCGACATCAAGGATGCTTATCTCCATGTGCCGATCGCACCCGAACATCAACGCTTCTTGCGTTTCGCCATCGGGGACAAACACCTTCAGTTCGTGGCATTGCCATTCGGCCTGGCGACAGCCCCACGGGTGTTCACCAAAGTTATGGCATCCGTTGTGGCGGTCCTTCACTCTCAGGGCCACTCGGTGATTCCCTACTTAGACGATCTCCTAGTCAGGGCACCTTCTCGGGTGGCGTGTTAAGACAGCCTTACAGTCGCTCTGGCGATTCTCCAGCGGTTCGGGTGGATAATCAACTTCCCCAAATCCCAGTTGACACCGACCCAATCACTGACTTACCTCGGGATGGAGTTTCATACTCAGTCAGCGGTAGTCAAGCTACCGCGGGACAAACAGCTTTCTCTACAAGCAGGGGTGCAATCTCTTCTTCGGAGTCACTCATACCCCTTGAGGCGCCTCATGCACTTCCTGGGGAAAATGGTGGCAGCGATGGAGGCAGTGCCGTTTGCGCAATTCCATCTGCGGCCACTCCAATGGGACATTCTCCGCAAATGGGACAGGAGGTCGACTTCCCTAGACAGGAACGTCTCTCTGTCCCTTGCAACCAAGACGTCTCTTCAGTGGTGGCTCCTTCCCAATTCTCTATCGCAAGGAAAATCCTTCCTACCCCCAACCTGGGCTGTGGTCACCACGGACGCGAGCCTGTCAGGGTGGGGAGCGGTTTTCCTCCACCACAGGGCTCAGGGAACCTGGACTCCGGTAGAGTCCTCCCTTCAGATCAATGTTCTGGAGATAAGGGCAGTGTATCTAGCCTTATTGGCCTTCCATCGGTGGCTGGAGGGCAGACAGATCCGTATACAGTCGGACAACGCCACTGCCGTCGCATACAATCAACCGTGGGCGCTTCCAGACCGCCCAGACTTGCTGTCACAAGGGCCGTTTTTCCATCTGAATTCCGTGGCCCTCAACCTGACTGTGTGGCCATTGAGTCCTGGCTCCTAGCGTCTTCAGGATTATCTCAGGATGTCATTGCCACTATGCGACAGGCCAGGAAACCAACGTCCGCCAAGATCTATTACAGATCTTGGCGGATCTTCTTATCCTGGTGCTCTGATAATGGTTTTTTCTCCCTGGCCGTTTGCCTTACCCACTTTTCTTTCCTTCCTCCAATCCGGAATGGACAAGGGTTTGCCACTCGGCTCTCTCAAGGGACAAGTATCGGCGCTCTCCGTATTTTTTCAAAAGCGCCTAGCCAGGCTTCCGCAGGTCCGCACGTTCCTGCAGGGAGTTTGCCACATAGTCCCACCTTACAAGCGTCCGCTGGAACCCTGGGATCTTAACAGGGTGCTAACGGCTCTTCAGAAACCACCTTTCGAACCGCTGCGGGATGTCTCTTTATCACGTCTTTCGCAGAAGGTGGCATTTCTAGTGGCAGTTACAGCACTCCGAAGAGTGTCGAAGCTTGCAGCACTGTCATGCAAAGCCCCCTTCCTGGTTTTTCACCAGGATAAGGTGGTTCTGCGTCCTGTCCCGGAATTTCTCCCTAAGGTGGTATCCCCTTTTCATCTCAATCAGGATATCTCCTTACCTTCATTTTGCCCTAATCCAATTCACCAATGTGAAAAGGATTTGCACTCTTTGGATCTGGTGAGAGCACTCCGTTTCTACGTGTCTCGCGCGGCGCCCCTGCGTCGTTCAGATGCGCTCTTTGTCTTTCTCGCTGGCCAGCGTAAGGGTTCCCAGGTTTCCAAGTCAACCTTGGCTCGGTGGATCAAGGAACCGATTCTTGAAGCCTACCGTTCTTCTGGGCTTCCGCTTCCTTCAGGGCTGAAAGCCCATTCTACCAGAGCCGTGGGTGCGTCCTGGGCATTGCGGCACCGGGCTATGGCTCAGCAGGTGTGTCAGGCTGCTACCTGGTCTAGTCTGCACACTTTCACGAAACACTATCAGGTGCATACCTATGCTTCGGCAGATGCCAGTCTAGGTAGGCGAGTCCTGCAGGCGGCAGTTGCCCACCTGTAAGAGGGGGCCGTTTCGGCTCTTTTTATCGAGGTATTCTTTTACCCACCCAGGGACTGCTTTTGGACGTCCCAATTGTCTGGGTCTCCCAATGGAGCGACAAAGAAGGGAATTTTGTTTACTTACCGTAAATTCCTTTTCTTCTAGCTCCTATTGGGAGACCCAGCACCCGCCCCTGTGCCCTTCGGGCTGGTTGTTCTTTTGTGTACACATGTTGTTCATGTTGAATTGTTCTTTTGGTTCATGTTTCAGTTCTCCGAACATCCTTCGGATTGAATTTACCTTAGACCAATTTATAAGTTTTTCCTCCTTCCTGCTTTTGCACCAAAACTGAGGAGCCCGTGATGCACGGGAGGGTGTATAGGCAGAGGGGAGGGGTTACACTTTTTAAAGTGTAATACTTTGTGTGGCCTCCGGAGGCAGAAGCTATACACCCAATTGTCTGGGTCTCCCAATAGGAGCTAGAAGAAAAGGAATTTACGGTAAGTAAACAAAATTCCCTTCTTTATATTTATACAAAACTGTCGTAGAAAACCATCCATAGATCATTAAAGCTGGCAATTGTTATTGTGATTCAGCTTTAATTATTTTGTGCAAATTGCGACATTTCATTGTTGTAAATGCCTAAGCAAAATTTGTGTTGTACCACATTTACTACACAATTTATTAGTATCTAGGCACAAAAAATAAAAATGATGGGAAAGGAGGTGTGGGTAACTTTTTGCTGTTAAAGACATTTCTTTATTGGTGCTGCAGTCTCACTGATGCGTATATCGTATTTAAGTCAGTGCTTTTTTTTGTAAAAAAAATATTTGCCGGTACGCATCTCTGAGGCGAGGGGGGGGGGGTGCTGTCGGGCGCTGCCGGGTCGAGATTGAGGAGTGGGGGGGGGGTTGGGTGCCAGTGGAGAGAGTGGACAATCATGTGAGCACAAGTATGAGATTTGTACACTTCTGGCCACATTCTGATTTTGATATGTCCAGCCTCAGTCAATTCATTTTCATTGAGCATGTCTGTTCAGCACATGACCACATCTATGTAAATCGCATACTTGCAGCTTCATACCCTCCCACTCTCACCGCCGGCACCAGAGAATCCTGGCAGTGTGCAGTGTGCACACTGTGAGAATTCAGAAGGCTGCAGTCAGTGACACAAGGAGTAACTGCAGACTCATCACAAATTTGGACAACCCCTTTAATGCTCAACATAAATAAAAACATAGTAACCCTTAACTTGTCAGATGGCACAAGACTTTATTAAAGAGATTGTCCACTACTTTAACATAATTGACCTTCCCTTAGGATAGATCACCAATGTCTGACTGGTCGGGGTCCGGCACCTGGCAACCCTGCCAATTCCCTACTCTAAGTGCCGGTGGTGGCAGGTGGCCGGAAGTGCTCAGTTCTGGATCTGCTCAGTCTTCTGATAGTGGCAGCATTCTCCTATTAAAATCAATGAGGTGGATGTGCAGTACCTGGCCGCGGACACCATCAGAGGACTGAGCAGATCCAGAAATAAGCATTTCCATCCACCTGCACTATAATCAGCTGATCAGTGTGGGTCCCATTGCGCTCACATCAGAAGCAATGCGCAAGTGGAACCAAGGCCTAAGACATTGTAAATATTTGTGATACTGACATTCAGGTACCTTTTTATAGATGATGTTGTCTCTAATCATTTCTTTCTATTCTTCATCTTGTCCTGACGCAATGATGACTTTTCACATTCACATCTCGTCTCTGCAGATTTCCATCTTCTCCGTCTTCTGTAACACATCCCGACACGATGCCCCTAAAAGCAGTAGAATGATTATATTACTTTTACTTAAAAATATCTGCCCTACATTCTGCCCCAGAATAAATAATGGCAACTCACAGTATTCTCTGCACAAAATATGACCCACACTGTCCCTCTTATGGTACATGCCCTCCATATTCCCTCTCTTTCCAAACTGAGCCTACTGTTTACAGTGTCCCTTACACTGTGTCCCCTTATACTGCCCAGTCTTTATACTGTGCTCTCATCACACTCCCTCTCCTTGCTATGGACTCAGTGTCCTCCTATTCTGCCCCCTCTCCATACCACCCCCCTCCACTACCCAGTCTTTATTCTGTGCCCTTCACATTCTTCTCATCCCTTACTGTCTTCTCACTACCTCCTGTGTATCCATATACTTTTCCACCTCACTCTCCATCCTGTCCACTTGCTCCTCATACCATGTCACTCTTTATTGTGTCCTCAAAATTTCTTTCCAGTTCGCTCCACATCCTCTCTGTCCCCATGCATTACCCCTCATACTCTGTCCCCATGCATTACCCCTCATACTCTGTCCCCATGCATTACCCCTCATCCTCTGTCCCCATGCATGAAACCTCATCCTCTCTCTCTCCCCATGCATGAAACCTCATCCTCTCTTCCCATGCATGAAACCTCATCCTCTCTCCCCATACTGTGTCAAAAGATAGTTCCCCCCCCCATACTGTGTATATAGATATTGCCCCCTCCCCACACTCTGTCCCCCCCAAAATGTGTCCACAGATGGTTCCCATTCCCCACCCTCTGTCCCCCCAAAATGTGTCCACAGATAGTTCTCTCCCCCATACTGTTTCATAAATACTCCCCTCTCACCCCATAATGTTTCTCCTCTGTGTCTTCAGCTCCACAGTGGAGCACTTATGAGTGTTTCTCTGCCGCTTCCGCGCTGCGGCCCTGACTTCCAGGTCAGCAGTCTGATTAGTTGCCCTGATCACATGGAAGCCGGCACGCTGACCCGGAAGTCAGCGCCAGGGATCACCGCTTCAATTGTCCTTGCGCCTGACAGATACAAGGACAATTGAGCAGTGGGAGCCGCACGCTGAACTTTCTATGAGTGCGGCTGTCAGCATTACAGCCACGCTCAGAATAGCGGCTCCCACCCCGGCAGACTTCCTGACAGCGCCCCGCCAGCTCCCCCCTAGATACGCCTCTGGCTTGTGCCTCCGCTTACACATGGCCAATTTGTATAGTTTACAAATTAGCCATGTGGACAGAGCCAGAAGTGCTCTTCAGATTTTCCGGTATGCCGTACCGGCACGTACCGCCGCAAAAAAAGCACTGGACAAAAGTTATGGACATCACAAGATTAAAATACATGTTAAACCCTTCGCGACCTAGAACATGTGTCCTAGGTCGCCTTCCTCCTGTGACCACAGAGATCTACCTGTGCTTGTTAACCCCTTAGATTCTGAGTAATCTAAAGCGCTCCTGCCGGGATTTTGCCATTTCCCGCTGCCTTCAGCGGCCCCATGCCGTTATCACGGGGAGCCATGACAGTGTGGGTCAGATGATGACCCCTCTCGTTGCCATGACGTATTGCTTGTGAATGCCAGCACTCACACGAACCCAGCATTTATGCTGATCAGAGCGATGCTGAACCATTGTTCTAATCAGGAGAAGCAGGGATAAAATCTCTTTGGGGGACTAGTAAAATCATAATGAAAATAAAACACCTGTAGGTTCATTGAAAATAAAATAATAAAAAATACATATATTTGGTAATGCTGTGTTCAAAAATGCCTGATCTATCAAAATATAAAACCATTTAATCTGATCAGTAAATGACGTAGTGACAAAAAAATTCCAAACCCCAAAATTAGTTGTTTTTTTTTTGGTCACTGCAACATTGTATTAAAATGCAATAACAGGCGATCAAAACATCACATCTACCCAAAAATGGTATCATGAATGTCCGCTCAAGACACAAGAAACAAGCGGTCACTGAGTACCAGATTCGGAAAATGGGAACACTATGGGTCTTGGAAAATCGCAACAAAAGCTCAATTTTTTTTATTTTTAAAACTATACATTTTTTTTTTTATTTTTTTTTTTTTTTTTGCAATTTTACCGCACTTGGATTTTTTTTTTTCCCCCATTTTCCAGTACACTATATGGTAAAACTAATATTTTCATTCAAAAATACAATTCGTCCCACAGAAAACAAGTCCTCATATGACAGTATTGACAGAAAAATAAGTGTTGTGGCTCGTGGAAGAAGGGAAGGATAAAATGGAAAATTGCCAGGGGGTGAAGGGGTTGAAGATCTCCAAATGATGGGAAAATGGAAACAAAATTTTCATCCTGACTTAGGGTACTTTCACACTTGCGTTATTTTCCTTCCGTTACAATCCGCCCTTTTGGGAAACAGCGGAATCCGTTAACGGATTCCGCTGTTTCCCATAGACTTGTATGGTTGACGGATTGTACCAAAAGGAGCTGCGTTGCTTCCGCTGGGCGACGCTCCGTTGCTTCCGCCCAGCGGGAGGAACGCAGCATGTAACGTTATTTTGAGCAGCGGAATCCTCTGGATTTCACTGCGCATGTTTTTTTTTTTTTTTTTTTTTTTTTTTTTTTTTTTAAATCAAACTTTATTTTGGCTCGCGGTGGCCGAACGTTCAGCTGAGCGCCCGGCCGTCGGCAAGCGACAGCGCTCAGCTGAATGACCGGCCACCAGCATGCCCGGCCGCCGGCAAGTCACAGCGCTCAGCTGAGCGCCCGCCCGCCGGCATGCCCGGGCGCCGGCAAGTGACAGCGATCAGCTGATCACCCGGCGGCCGGCTGCAGGGAGCGATCAGCTGATCACCCGGCGGCCGGGAGCGATCAGCTGATCACCCGGCAGCCGGCTGCAGGGAGCGATCAGCTGATCACCCGGCGGCCGGCTGCAGGGAGCGATCAGCTGATCACCCGGCGGCCGGGAGCGATCAGCTGATCACCCGGCGGCCGGCTGCAGGGAGCGATCAGCTGATCACCCGGCGGCCGGCTGCAGGGAGCGATCAGCTGATCACCCGGCGGCCGGCTACTGGGAGCAATCAGCTGATCACCCAGCGGCCGGCTGCAGGGAACGATCAGCTGATCGTTCACTATAGTCTGCCGCTGGTAAAACCGGGAAAAAAAAAAAAAAAAAATCAAAACGAATTGCGTTGTTTTGCAGCATCCGTTGCATCCGTTGTGTCACTATATGCAACACATCCGTTGCATCCGTTACACAACGCAATGCAACGGATACCGTTCAACGCAAGTGTGAAAGTAGCCTTATTCAGTATCGTGCATGAGCGCGTACATTTACACTCCTTGGTTGTGATCTATGAGATCATTCGATTATTCTGCCACTTTGAATGCATTTGGGCGCATAAATAAAGATCCACTGCTAGCAGCTTCCTTTGTAATTTCCAACCAATGATATCCCAGGCGTGTATGATAAAGGCACGCTCGCACTAGTGTATAACAGACGGCTGCAATGCGAGGAAAATAAATCTCATTGCACTCGGACCAAAATTACTCAATAAGGCTGAGCTACTGCTGTTTGGTTTTTTTTGGTTTTTTTTTTTTTCATCTGTATTTGATCTGAAGCACAAATTGCAACATGTTGCTTACTGACACGTAAAACAGCAGAGACTCGCCAATGCAAGTCAGTGGG
This sequence comes from Anomaloglossus baeobatrachus, assembly GCF_048569485.1. Lineage (NCBI taxonomy): Eukaryota > Metazoa > Chordata > Amphibia > Anura > Aromobatidae > Anomaloglossus > Anomaloglossus baeobatrachus. The sequence goes on along the minus strand of NC_134354.1, from coordinate 559,427,389 downwards.
TGCGATAAATAAATGGATATCAAATAGACAATCTGTATGCCATGGGTTTTTTTTTTTGTTTTTTGTTTTTTTTCTTCGGCGCTCTATTGGGAGACCCAGACGATTGGGTGTATAGCTACTGCCTCCGGAGGCCACACAAAGCATTACACTAAAAAGTGTAAGGCCTCTCCCCTTCTGGCTATACACCCCCAGTGGGATCACTGGCTCACCAGTTTTCTGCTTTGTGCGAAGGAGGTCAGACATCCACGCATAGCTCCACTGTTTAGTCAGCAGTAGCTGCTGACTATATCGGATGGAAGAAAAGAGGGCCCATATAGGGCCCCCAGCATGCTCCCTTCTCACCCCGCTTGTGGTTTGTAAGGTTGAGGTACCTATTGCTGGTACGGCGGCTGGAGCCCACATGCTGTTTTCCTTCCACATCCCCCTGAGGGGCTCTGAGGAAGTGGGATCTTACCGGCCCCAAAGCCCTGAGGCCGGGCTCCATCCACAGACCCATAGAACCTGCTGGATGTGGAGCGGGAGTGCCGTTCAGGGACAAGGCCCTGCAACTTTCAGGTACTCTGTGTCCCCGTACACACAGGCACAGCACACTCCAGACTTGCTGGGTGTGCTAGTGCGCCGGGGACAGTAAAGGGTTACAGTCACTGCAGCCTAGCTGAGTGACTTTATGTATGGGGAACTACCGCGCCGGACGCTCCGGGAGCGGCGGCGCGGCTGAGACTTGTAGTGCGCCGGGGACTTAGCGCCGACCGCGCTTTTACGGCGGCGGCGCTTATAAATCCAGTCCCCGGCTTTTGCGGCCTAGCGCCGCTTCGTTCCCGCCCCCACCCTGTCAATCAGGGTAGGGGAGAGACGCTGTACAATCAGCAGCGCCGAGGGCTGGAGCCTTATTTACATGCTCCAGCCCTCTCACTGGACACTGTGGGACGCCGGTTTCCCGCTCTGACTTGGGGGCACGCCCACGGCCCGCCCCTACTCACACGAGCTGGAGAAGGACGCCGGCAGCCATTCCTGCAGTCCGAGCTGAGAGATCGGACTCTGGGCAACCAAGCACAGGACTAGGGCGACCACACACCCGCTTATAGGCGGGCGGTAAGCGGCACCTGAAGTGCTGACCCCACTAAATACCGCAGTTGTCCATTTGTATTTTTATGCTTATACTGCATAGGTCGCTATTTTTGGCTATATGCCCTCTTAGATGGCGACACATCAGCAGCAGGAAAGCAGGGGTGCTAAGGCACAGGCTTTCTATGCTGCTTGTATTGCATGTACTGAAGTGTTCATGTGTATTTATGCTTGTATGCTATACACTGCACTGTACGGTCGCTAGTCTGGGCTATTTTCGCCTAGAATGACTAGACTACAGCAGCAGAAAAGCAGGGGTGCTGAGGCACAGGTTTTTTCTATGCTGCTTGTATTGCAGGGGTTGCAGTGTTCATTTGTACTTATGCTTGTATGCTATACATTGCACTGTATGGTCGATATTCTGGGCTATATTCCCCTAGATGGCTAGTCTACAGCAGCAGAAAAGCAGGGGTGCCAAGGCACAGGCTTTCTATGCTGCTTGTATTGCATGTGCTGCAGTGTTCATTGTACTTTATGCTTGTATGCTATACATTGCATTGTACGGTCGCCATTCTTGGCTCTATGTCCTAGATGGCTAGTCGGCAGCAGCATATAAGCAACACAGGCTTTCGATGCTGTTTTTACTGCATGTGACACTGTTCCACGGCACTGAACCCCATTGTGTGCAATGCTCCCCTGGAGCACTTGGTCAGCCGGGGTCTCTACTAGACGTGGCCAAAGGAACCACCTGTCAACCCTGTCCAAGGACAGGGATGGAGTTGCATTGGGTTAGAGACTTGCAGTCCGGACAGGCCATGGGCAAATCATTCCCTGGCCACCCTCATTGGGAATAAAATCGGTTCCCCGGGGGGGGTCCCAGGAGGCTCTCTGTATGATGAGGCAGACGTAGCTCATCAGGACTTTGATCCTGACAACGCTCTCAATCCGGATACACCGGATGGTGACGCCATAAGGAATGATCCTATAGCGTCCATCAATGGAATGTTGGATCTTTCTCCCTCAGCTCCCGCAGCGGAGGAGTCAGCTTCACAGCAGGAGAAGTCCCATTTCAGTAGCTCAAACGTATTTTGAGTTTTTTTCTGGCCACGCTGACTTCAGAGAAGCAGTCCAGGAACACCACGCTTACCAGATAAGCGTTTTCTCCAAACGTATTAAGGATACACGTTATCCTTTTCCCCCTGACGTGGTCAAGCGCGGGACCCAGGGTCCAAAGGTGGATTCTCCAATCTCCAGGCTTGCGGCTAGAGCTATAGTTGCAGTGGAGATGGGACTTCACTTAAAGATGCCAGACAGATAGACTGTGGTTGAAATCTGTCTATGAGGCTATCGGCGTGTCGGTTGCTCCGGCATTTACAGCCGTATGGGCACCCTAAGCTTTTCAGCTGTCCTTGCACAGCTGGTCTTGAGCATATGTACATTTGTGCCGCAGGGGCGTCCGTATCCTCGCAATGTCTGCATTGCGACCAGGGCCGGATTATAGGCGGGGCAGACGGGGCTCCCGCCCAGGGGCCCCCACCACGAGAGCTTCTGAGGGGGCCCCCACCACCATCAGTGTGGGCGCCATTTTATTAACGCCGCAGTGTGGTTCAGGACCGCACTGTACCTTTAAAGAATTTCAATCCCGGCCGTCACTTTTCTGCAGACACGCCCACTGCACGCTCTGTGGGCTGCGTCTGCTAGGATGACGTCACCGCGCACCTGTTGCTGCTTCTAAGTTCCTGCCGTAGAGGAGCTTGTGGGAGGACCGGAGGTCTCAGTGGATCCCGGTAAGTATGAGGTCATTAATCATGGTGCCGGCCGGGCAGGAGGCTGCAGTGAGGAGGGAGCAGGACGCCGCTGATAACTCCAGACCGGATTCCATAGTGTCAGCGGCAGCTCTGCCTGGGATCATTGTGAGTTATTGCCGGAGTCTGAACTGCAGCAGATCAGGTCGGGCTGTCAGTACAGGTCGGGCTGTCAGTGCCGGGTCATCGGCTGCAGCCTCATCTCTCCCTTGCAATAACTCACACTGATCTCCAGCACAGACAGCACTACACAGAATCCTGCACTGATCACATCTGAGCCTGCAGGACAGATTACACTATATGGCCCATATTACATATAGAATATGTGAGGTCCTGTAGGCCCAGGTGTGATCAGTGCAGAGGATTGTATATCTGTGTACATGGTATACCGCATCCAGTGTACAGAGTAGTGTGATATACTGTGTACACACATCAGATGGTATATAATAATGTGTATATTGTATAACATCTGGTGTCTGTATCACAGTAAACCCGGTCAAATTTCGGGGGGCCCACTCGCGGTGGCAGGAGTGGCGTAGCGCTAGTAAGGGGGGCCCGGTGCCCGCGCTGCCTCCCCCCGCCGAGGATCGCGCTTTCAATTGTATCGGCATCGCAGCTGCCGATACAATTGAGAGCAATGATGAGATGGAGCAGCGCGCTCTCTCTCATGATTCTCGCTGTGTCTGTCGGCATTCTGACAGCTCTGCAGCAGAGCGTGGTGACGTGATCACTGCGCGCCTGCTGAGAGGTCAGAGAAAGCGACAGCAGTGGACACGCTGAGGAGACCGGAGGAGCGGGGGAACGAGGAGAAGTGAGTATGTACAATCACTGTGGCCAGACGACCATGGGGGTGCATTAAATGATATGGCGGCTGTATACTACATGAGGGTGCCTAATGCTATCTGGTTCTGCACTGTGCTATATATGGACTGTATACTACATGAAGGTGCCTAATGCTATCTGGTTCTGCACTGTGCTATATAGGGGCTGTACACTATATGAGGATGCCTAATGCTATCTGGGTCTGCTTTTTGCTATATACGGGCTGTATACTACGTGAGGATGCCTAATGCTATCTGGCTCTGCACTGTGCTATATAGGGGATGTATACTACGTGAGGATGCCTAATGCTATCTGGCTCTGCACTGTGCTATATAGGGGCTGTGAACTACGTGAGTGTCTAATGCTATCTGGCTCTGCACTGTGCTATATAGGGGCTGTGTACTATGTGAAGGTGCTTAATATTATTTGGTCTGCTCTGTGCTATATAGGGGCTGTGTACTATGTGAGGATGCCTAATGCTATCTGGGTCTGCACTGTGCTATATAGGGGCTGTGTACTACATGAGGGTGCCTAATGCTATATGGGTGTGCATTGTACTATATGGGGGGCTGCATAGTGCCATATGGGGGCTGCATAGTGCCATATGGGGGCTGCATAGTGCCATATGGGGGCTGCATAGTGCCATATGGGGGCTGCATAGTGCTACATGGGGGCTGCATAATACTATATGGAGGACTATGGGAGCTTCATAACACTATATGGAGGAATATGGGGGCTGCATAATACTATACCCCCAGAGTTGTATGTCCTCTACACCACAGAGCTGTATATCCCCAGAGCTGCATGTCATCCCCCACCTCAGAGCTCTTTGTCCCCCCCACCTCAGAGCCACTGCCCCCCTCTAGAGCTGTATGCCCCCCATTGCTATGTACCCCTTTCCTCAGTAATATGGATGTCCCCAGTAATGTGTATGTCCCCAGCCTCTCTTGTGATGTATATACAGCAGTGTTAGTGTTCTCTGTGCGGCCATGTCTGTTAGTGTCAGCCACCAATCAGCGTGGCACAGACACGTGCCCAGGAGGAGCTGGATGGAGACAAGCGGGGAGGTGAATGAGGCTGTTGCCGGCTTCCCAATATTAAAAATTAGATAAAAATATAAAAATTTGTCTGTGTGTGCATGTGTGATGCGTATCTATGTGTCATCTATGTATGTCGGTGTGTATGACTGTGTCTAGATTTATGTCTGTTTATATGTGTTTTTGTGAATTTGTCTTTAAATATATACTGTATGTGTACGTATGCCTGTATGTGTATGTACAGTATCTGTGCATGTCTATGTGTGGATGGGGCCCACTGAGACTTTTTCGCCCAGGACCTACAAAAACATGGAGCCGGCCCTGCGTGTACCAGTCATGTATTTTCCTGTACACTGTACAGGGGCGTACCTTTAGGGGGCATGCGGCATATTTGTCCCTGCACAGCAATCAGGGGGGCACCATTGGAAAATGTGAGGCAGCAGTATGGTGGGAGAAAATTGTAAGTGGACAGTATTGGGAAAGAAAAGTGTGCGGGGCATAGAATGGAGACTGGGTAGTGGGGGAGGGGGGATAAGCAGTATAGAGAAGGGGCAGTATGGTGGCCAGTGTGAGGGCACAGTATGGAGGACACAGTATGCTGAGGAGAGGGAATGTGAGACTGAGGTGCAGTATAGTGACTGTATAGTGAAGGAGATAGGCAGTATAGAGAAGGGGCAGCATGGTGGGCAGTGTGAGGGCACAGTATGGAGGACACAGTATGCTGCGGAGGGGAATGTAAGACTGAGGTGCAGTATGGTGACTGGATAGTGAAGGAGGTAGGCAGTATAGAGAAGGGGCGGCATGGTGGCCAGTGTGAGGGCACAGTATGGAGGGCATAGGATGCTGAGAAGGGGGAAAGTGAGACGGAGATACAGTATAGTGACTGGATAATGAAGCAGGTAGGCAGCATAGAGAAGGGGCAGCATGGTGGCCAGTGTGAGGACACAGTATACTGAGGAGGGGGAATGTGAGACTGAGGTGCAGTATGGTGACTGGATAGTGAAGGAGGTAGGCAGTATAGAGAAGGAGCAGTATGGTGGCCAGTGTGAGGACACAGTATGGAGGTCACAGTATGCTGCGGAGGGGAATGCAAGACTAAGGTGCAGTATAGTGACTGGATAGTGAAGGAGGTAGGCAGTATAGAGAAGGGGCAGCATGGTGGCCAGTGTGAGGGCACAGTATGGAGGACACAGTATGCTGCGGAGGGGAATGCAAGACTAAGGTGCAGTATAGTGACTGGATAGTGAAGGAGGTAGGCAGTATAGAGAAGGGGCAGCATGGGGGCCAGTGTGAGGGCACAGTATGGAGGGCACAGTATGCTGCGGAGGGGAATGCAAGGCTAAGGTGCAGTATAGTGACTGGATAGTGAAGGAGGTAGGCAGTATAGAGAAGGGGCAGCATGGGGGCCAGTGTGAGGGCACAGTATGGAGGGCACAGTATGCTGAGGAGGGGGAATGTGAGACTGAGGTGCAGTATTTATATCTAAATGCTACAGTTCGTGCTCTACTGTTATGGTTAAAATGTTAACGTTATTGGGCCCCCACCAGATTTTCTGCCCAGGGGCCCCCACCAACCTTAATCCGGCCCTGATTGCGACTTACCCTATTAATGCTGTCCTGGAAGGACAGTCGAGGTTTCGGTCCTTCCCAAGCTCGGGCAGGTCCCAATTGTCCTCGTCCAAAGGAGCTGAAAATCCTCAGAGGGGCTCAGTTTCCGGGGGCTCAATCACGCCCAAGGAAGGCAGCCGGAGGAACCGCTACCAAGGCGGTCTCCTCATGACTCTCAGCTCTCTCATCTCTCCGCATCCGCGGTTGATGGCAGACTCGCTCGCCTTTGGCGACATTTAGCTGCCACAGGTCACAGACCGGTGGGTGAGGGACATTGTGCCCACGTGCACAGGACAGAGTTCTGTTCTCGTCCTCCGACTCGATTCTTCAGAACGTCCCCACCTCCCCACCGAGCCGATGCTCTTCTGCAGGCAGAAGGAGTGGTAATCCCTGTTCCTCTTCAGGAACAAGACACGGTTTTCCTCCAATCTGGTTGTGGTGCCAAAAAAGGATGGCTCTTTCCGTTCCGTTCTGGACCTAAAACTGCTCAACAAGCACGTGGAGGCCAGGCGGTTCCGGATGAAACCCTCCGCTCCGTCATTGCCTCAATGTCTCAAGGATATTTCCTAGCATCAATAGACATCAAAGATGCTTATCTCCACGTGCCGATTGCTACAGAGCACCAATGTTTTCTACGTTTCGTGATGGGAGACGACCATCTTCAGTTCGTAGCTCTGCCATTCGGTCTGGCGACAACCCGACGGGTGTTCACCAAGGTCATGGCGGCAGTGGTAGCAGTCTTGCACTCACAGGGACACTCTGTGATCCCTTACTTGGACGATCTACTTGTCAAGGCACCCTCTCAAGAGGCATGCCAATTCAGCCTGAATGTTGCGCTGGAGACTCTCCAGACGTTCGGGTGGATCATCGACTTCTCAAAGTCAAACCTGTCACCGACCCAATCACTAACGTCTCTTGGTATGGAGTTTCATACACTCTCAGCGCTAGTGAAGCTTCCGCTGGACAAGCAGCTGTCACTACAGACTGGGGTGCAGACTCTCCGTCAAGGTCAGTCGCACTTCTTAAGACGCCTCATGCACTTCCTCGGGAAGATGGTGGCGGCAATGGAGGCGGTTCCGTTTGCGCAGTTTCATCTGCGTCCTCTTATTGGGACATTCTCTGCCAATGGGACGGGAAGTCAACATCCCTGAACAGGAAAGTCTCCTTTTCACAGAAGGACTCTCTGCAATGGTGGCTTCTTCCCACCTCATTATCACAGGGAAGATCCTTCCTACCACCGTCTTGGGCGGTAGTCACGACAGGCGCGAGTCTGTCAGGGTGGGGAGCAGTTTTTTCTCCACCACAGGGCTCAGGGTACGTGGACTCAGCAGGAGTCCACCCTTCAGATCCATGTTCTGGAAATCAGAGCAGTGTATCTTGCCCTACTAGCCTTCCAGCAGTGGCTGGAAGGAAAGCAGATCCGAATTCAGTCGGACAACTCCACAGCGGTGGCATACATCAATCACCAAGGACGGACACGCAGTCGGCAAGCCTTCCAGGAAGTCCGGCGGATTCTGACGTGGGTGGAAGCCACGGCCTCCACCGTATCCGCAGTTCACATCCCCGGCGTAGAAAACTGGGAAGCAGACTTCCTCAGCCGCTAGGGCATGGACGCAGGGGAATGGTCCCTTCGCCCGGACGTGTTTCAGGAAATCTGTAGCCGCTGGGGAAGGCCGGACGTCGACCTAATGGCGTCCAGGCACAACAACAAGGTCCCAACCTTCATAGCACGGTCTCGCGATCACAGAACTCTGGCGGCAGACGCCTTAGTGCAAGATTGGTCGCAGTTCCGGCTCCCTTATGTGTTTCCACCTCTGGCACTCTTGCCCAGAGTGCTACGCAAGCTCAGATCCGACTGCAGCCGCGTCATACTCGTCGCCCCAGACTGGCCAAGGAGGGCGTGGTATCCGGATCTGTGGCATCTCACGGTCGGCCAACCGTCGGCACTACCAGACCGACCAGACTTACTGTCCCAAGGGCCGTTTTTCCATCGGAATTCTGCGGCCCTGAACCTGACTGTGTGGCCATTGAGTCCTGGATCCTAGGGTCTTCAGGATTATCCCAAGGGGTCGTTGCCACCATGAGACAGGCTAGGAAGCCCACGTCCGCTAAGATCTACCACAGAACGTGGAGGATATTCTTATCCTGGTGCTCTGCTCAGGGAGTGTCTCCCTGGCCTTTTGCATTGCCTACCTTTTTTTCTTTCCTGCAATCTGGGTTAGAAAAAGGTTTGTCGCTCGGCTCCCTTAAAGGGCAAGTCTCGGCGCTATCCGTCTTTTTTTCAAAAGCGTCTAGCACAACTTCCTAAGGTGCGCACGTTCCTGCAGGGGGTTTGTCATATTGTACCCCCGTACAAGCGGCCGTTAGATCCATGGGATCTGAACAGGGTACTAGTTGCCCTCCAGAAGCCGCCCTTCGAGCCTCTGAGGGAGGTTTCACTTTCTAGACTATCACAGAAAGTGGTTTTTCTGGTAGCGATCACATCTCTTCGGAGAGTGTCTGAGCCAGCAGCGCTGTCATCCAAGGCTCCTTTCCTGGTCTTCCACCAGGACAAGGTAGTGCTGCGCCCCATTCAGGAGTTTCTCCCGAAGGTGGTATCCTCTTTTCATCTTAATCAGGATATCTCTTTGCCTTCGTTTTATCCTCATGCAGTTCATCGGTATGAGAAGGATTTACATTTGTTAGATCTGGTGAGAGCACTCAGAATCTACATTTCCCGCACGGCGCCCCTGCGCCGCTCGGATGCACTCTTTGTCCTTGTCGCTGGTAAGCGCAAAGGGTCGCAGGCTTCTAAGGCCACCCTGGCTCGATGGATCAAAGAACCAATTCTTGAAGCCTACCGTTCTGCTGGGCTTCCGGTTCCATCAGGGCTGAAGGCCCATTCTACCAGAGCCGTGGGTGCATCCTGGGCATTACGACACCAGGCTACGGCTCAACAGGTGTGCCAGGCAGCTACCTGGTCGAGTCTGCACACTTTCACCAAACATTATCAGGTGCATACCTATGCTTCGGCGGACGCCAGCCTAGGTAGAAGAGTCCTGCAGGCGGCAGTTGCCTCCCCGTAGGGGAGGGCTGTCTTGCAGCTCTAACATGAGGTATTTCTTTACCCACCCAGGGACAGCTTTTGGACGTCCCAATCGTCTGGGTCTCCCAATAGAGCGCCGAAGAAGGGAATTTTGTTACTTACCGTAAATTCCTTTTCTTCTAGCTCTTATTGGGAGACCCAGCACCCGCCCTGTTGTCCTTCGGGATTTTTGGGTTTTTTTCGGGTACACATGTTGTTCATGTTGAACGGTTTTTCAGTTCTCCGATGTTACTCGGAGTGAATTTGTTTAACCAAGTTATTGGCTTTCCTCCTTCTTGCTTTTGCACTAAAACTGGTGAGCCAGTGATCCCACTGGGGGTGTATAGCCAGAAGGGGAGGGGCCTTACACTTTTTAGTGTAATGCTTTGTGTGGCCTCCGGAGGCAGTAGCTATACACCCAATCGTCTGGGTCTCCCAATAAGAGCTAGAAGAAAAGGAATTTACGGTAAGTAACAAAATTCCCTTCTTTGTTTAACTGATACATTACAATTTTGCAGCATATATCACTGTGTAAATGGTCCTGTAAATGATTGTTGAATAATGGCTGCTGAGAAAAAAAAACACAACGCATATGGATGGGTGAGAAAATAATTGCACACTTGCATGTTATACGGAATGACATATGCTTGACACTCTTACAACTTTTCTGGATGAGAATGGACCAATTTTTTTATACGCTAGTATGAATGTACCCGGAAAAACAAGTACGAAGATGTTATGAGTGATGATGAGCAACCGTGCTCAATACTCGATCTAGCATTGGGGTGCTTGGGTACTTGCAGAGCTTGGCCGAGTATCGCGGGTGCTCTGGTTCAAACAACCACAACGCACAGGCTTGCTTCCCTGCATGATGTGTGCAGGCACCCCAGGGAGAGCCAGTCAGTCTCTGGTTCTCACTGGTGTTAAAGCAATGTTTTTAGATGTATTGTATCAAAAGAAAAAAAAATGCCTTCCCCTCTGTCGGAAATGCTCTTTATGGCTTACTGTGTCTGGTCGGAGAGACTAAATGCCCAGTCATGGACTTCCATTATACTCGTTACTCAAGTTGAGCCCTTTCAGAGCGTCTGACCTGCTCAACTTGAGGACCGAACACCCAAGCATGGTAGTGCTCACTCATCACTACTTAAAAGCCATGGTAGCATGCTTAGGCTACACAGGCTACTCACAGTAACACCAGCAATATGTGGCCCTAGTGTTGTTGTGATTTAAAACCTTTATTGTGGCACTCGCATTCCCCTGTGAACTTGGGAAGGTCTCTTCATGGTGTTGCCCACATGGTCAATCTCTGGCTCTCCATACAGCCATAGCAAAGGCAAAACTCACCGCTGAAGAGGATAGACCTCCAATCCAGCCTCTATTGCCATCTTCATTTTGCACCATGTTGACCTTTTTAGGGCGGTGATTTGAGGTCATTCAAGGTAACAAACCAGCAGGTTTTCATATATACAGTATAACCATACCTTTTTGTTCTGAGATTGGATGTTTTTTTTCCCCCAGAAATATGTGCATGTAAAGTTCCAGCAATGCACTGCTATTTGATTGACAGGTGCAAAAGGAAGGGAATATGTAGGTCATGTCTTGCTGTCTATTTCTGCCCCCGGCCTTGGTAGATGCTAGACTGTATGGGCTCCATCCAGGTATGAGCCATTCCTCTCACGTGATAGGGGCATTTTTGAAATGCAGCCCAGTATACCTAAAATGAAGTCAAGGTGTTAGTGATTTAATTGTGGAACTAGTGGTACGACGCTTTCTCAAGAGTGTCCCAGGAGCAGTTTTTCAACATTACAAAGCCAAGCCAAATGTTGGTTGTGGTACAGTGAGCACCCTGCGTGGCTACAACAAACTACAGTGGCATGCAGGGTCTCTGGACTTGTCTCCCACATGGGCACATCTGGGACTTCATTTGTCTGAAATTGCAAAGGAAGCCGCCAGCAGCAGATCTTGATGATTTGTGAGCCCATGTGCATTCAACAAGACAGAACATTCCCCAGACAACCAGTAATAATCTCATTCATGGAATGTCAAGACTTGTAAGTGTGTGTATTTCTGCACCTTATAACTCTTACTCGATTCTGAATAGAATCAGATGTTATGCAAATGCTGAAAAAATGGAAACCTTTTTAAATCCTTAACATGCTATGGATCCTGTGATGTCCATAGTGCCATGGCTTTTCCTCTTTGTACTTTTTTTTTTTTTTTTATTATAATTTTTGATTTTCAAAAGCAAACAAATCATTACATAGAAACAAATATTAATATCAACAATATCAGCAAAATGACAAGAAAATTGTACATCACTTACACTTTTGTTGTACTTATTACAATTCAGTACTACAACATCTAATCACAGTATTCACAGTAAGACTCAGAATCTTTAATACCTCGCGGAAACCCTTTTAACTAATTACATGCATGAATTTGCAACCATCTTGTTAAACTCTCCTACTTCGCCGCCCACCTCTGCTCATACCCACTCCCACCTAGTCACCTTCAACCCCCACCTCCAATCCTCCAAGTGTAAAAATTTCTCCTTAAATGGTGACATTAAGCGTTCTATTTCCTCCGAATTGTAGTAGGTTATGATAAACTCCCTCCACTTTTTGAGCGGACTACCCAATCGTCCCGACTTCCTTCCAGCATCAAGGCCCTCTCTCTCAATCAGCTGTTTTATGTGGATTATTACTTCTTCGAACGAGGGTACTTTTGACTCCAACCAATATTTCAGTATCATCCTCTTTGTTGAAAGTATGATTACATGTAATAGTAAAGGGGATGTTTACTCCTCCTTCCCTCGACGTTCACCTCTTCCCACGCATGGAACAGAACCAGAGTGGGGAGAGAAGGAGTTTGATGTCCCAGAGTTTAGCAACACACTTTGATACTTGGGCCCACAGTGGCTCAAGGTGGGGACACAGCCACAATCCATGGTAGAGATCCGTAGCTTCTAAATTACATTTCGGGCAACGAGTAATCCTCTCAGGATTCTCAAGCTTTCTGGGCAAATTGAATGCATAGATCGCCCGATGCATTCTTTATATTGAGTCTCCCGCCACTGCTCATTCAGGATTGCCTTTCGTAGGGCCCTCCACCTCTCCCTGATCTTTGTTCCAATGTCTGGGTCCCCTAGTTGCTTTTCCCAGGGCTTAAAGAAACACTCTGGCTGATAGCCAGTCAACTGGTCTCGCATTGCCCCATATAGAGATGAAATTGACGAGGATATTTGTGCCAACTTGACCAGGCTATCAAATGTATTAAGTAACACATCTGACGAGATGTCTTGCAATTGAGCCATAATCTTATGTTTCACCTGATCATACTGGATTATTTGGTTAGGATTCAACCCATAATTACCTACCAATTCTTCCCTCCCCAACCATCTTGGCTCAGAAAGATGAAAAAGATTGGAGACCCTCTGTATACCTTTCCACCTCCATTCTTCAAATAGATTATTGCTAATTCCCTGGCTGCACCCTGGATTATCCCATAGGGGTACATATTTAGAAATTTTTTATGCCAACTTGTAATGCTTCCTCACTGCCCTCCAGGCTGCTATCGTATCTTTATACAGAGAAGATTGCTTAATTTGTTGGGGTAGATTAGCTTGACTGGTCTGTAAAAGGGCCTTTAAATCCCATGGAAATGCATAATCTCTCTCATCTCCAAGAGACATGTGTTTCTGTGAGCCATGAATCCAATCCATCCAATACCTGGACAAACAGGCCACATTGTAACCCCTAACATTTGGTAGGTTTAATCCCCCATTATCCTTTGATGCAGTCAGCTTCCTTATACCAATGCAAGCTCGTTTCCCCCTCCACACAAACCTCAAGAAACTTCTATTAAGAAGTTCAACATCCTTATGTCTCAAGAGCAAAGGCAGAATTTGGATATGATACATCAGCTTAGACACAGACATCATCTTAATTAATTGTGCTCTGCCCATGATGTTCAACGGGAAGTTCTGCCATCTCTGGAGGTCCTGAACTATTTTATTTATAAGAGGCGGGAAGTTTAGGTTATATAAAGAAGTCTGCCCCTTACCAATTCTAATACCTAGATATGTAATGTATGATCTTGCTATAGAAATATGCTCACACTGGCCAGCCTCCTGCAAATGAGCCTTCCCATTGCCCAGGTACAGCAATTCACATTTAGTTGGGTTAATTGTAAAGCCTGAGTAGCTCCCGTATTCTCGCAATATATCTAAGATAAGTGGTACCTGAGTTTTAGGATCAGAGAGAAACAGTACGTAGTCGGCAAAGAGTGTCACCTGTATTCGCATCTTATTTATGAGGATCCTTTGAAAAGTGTGATGGTCAGTTAACAACCTCACCATGGGCTCCAAAGCCAGGTTGAAGAGTAGTGGTGAAAGGGGACAGCCCTGCCTAGTCCCATTATGCAAATGAAAGGGAGTCAAAAGGAAACCTGGAATATAAACCTGGGCTCTAGGATTTGTATAAATCTCACGTACCACATTGTAGAAAGACCCCGAGAATAGCATTGTGTCTAAAACTTTATAGAGCCAAGGCCACTCCACATTATCCAAGGCCTTCTCGGCGTCTATTGTTAATAATGCTGGAGTCTCGTTGACCAGATCCTTAGAGCTCCTCTTTGTACTTTTAATGTTGTGGAAAACACTTAAAAATGCTTCTACATAGGTCACATAAGTCAGATATTTTAAAAAGGTGTATGGTTGTCTAAAACAAGGAGTGGAACAAATACATTTATAATACAACCATTTAAAACATACTTGCAAAAATGCAATTTGCTTTAAAATGTACATTAAAGAGAATCTGTCACCAGATTTGGCGACTCTAAGCTGCGGCCACCATCAGTAAGCCCTTATATACAGCATTCTAACATGCTGTATATAAGAGCCCTGGCTGCTGTGTAGAACGTAAGAATCACTTTATTATACTTATCTAGGAGGGGGGTCGGTGCGGTGCAGACTGGTTGAATAGGTGTCTATGTCGGACACCCCCTTTTTCAGCCCTCTTTGTTTTCCTCCTTCTGAAGCCTGGGTGTATGAGGAGTCCTATATCATGCACACTAGCCGGCATTGAGTTCCTGTGCAGGCGCGCTTTGGTCGCTTTGACAGATCAAAGTATTGTAGTGCACCTGCGCGTGACCACAATGCCGGCTAGTGTGCATGGCATAGGATGCACCCAGGCTTCAGAAGGAGGGCACAGACGGCCGAAAGAGGGGACGCTGGTACCGGAGAATGGAAACACCTATCCAACCAGTCTGCATAGCACCACCCGTTAGGTGTATTATAAAGTCATTTTTACGTTCTACAGAGCGGCCTGGGCTCTTGTATACAGCATGTTAGACTACTCTATATAAGAGTCAACTGGTGGTGGCCGCAGCTTATAGTCGCCAAATCTGGTGACCGGTTCCCTTTTAACTTGTTGTTTTGGTGTCACAGGCTGTTTTTGAATATTAGTGGGGAACGAACACCTTGTTTTATGAAAATGTAATGAAATGGTAAACTATCAATGAAGGGCAACATTTCATTATTTTCTGATGCAAATTTTTATTACCATGAATTCACACTTTTAGAAATATATGTATGTATGTATGTATGTGTATATGTATGTATGTATGTATGTATATGTATATATATGTATATGTGTATATATATATGTGTATATGTATATATAAATATCCCACATTCAATTAGAAGCTTAAAACTCAATTTGTCTTTGTCTGTTATATTTGCAGCTGATGAAGTTGTTGGGATGGACCCATTGCGCATCTTTTACAGAAAACTGGATCCCAGTCATGTATCCACCAGAATTCAGTATTTTCTAAAGTCCCCCCATAACTAAAACTATTTTATACAGAAGTCTTATAAATGGAGATATTTAGAGCTGTGTATGGTTTTTATGTTTGTTTTTTTTCTAACGCATGGTATTTGTTAATGTAAGGCATCTGTTAATCTGTGTATGTATCTGCCAATTCACCCTTGTGCTTCATAGTGTGAGGTCTTTGGATGGGTATGATTTTTGCATGCCTAGTTGGGTATTTTAAACAGCAGGATTTTACAGCTGGCACATTTTAACATTTTATGTTTAGGTTATCCTTGCCTTAATCATTCAGACTAAAACCAATCTATTATTTATTGGTTACAGAATAATACATCCCGCCTCCATTTTGCTGCCAAATTAGGAAGTATCAGCCTTTAAAGAATAGCTAAGCTTTTTTTTTTTATTTATTTATTTTTTTATATAATTTTGTTCAGTATGGAAACTTTGAAAACCACTTTATTAGAGGATGTCTTTAATTCTGTTTAAAAAAAAAAAAAAATGCGTGTAAGCGGCTTCCAAACCCTTATTTGTTCCTAGTCTATTTGCCTGCCATCTTCTGTTTTGATATCAGAATGCACTCAATTGGAGTGCAGATGATAGCAGTGAGAGGGTTAGTAACACTCTCCTCCCTCTGTTGGCCTTATCAGGACAATCCCCCTGCAGGAGAGACCCTTTCACTACAATCATCTGTACTTCAAATGAATAGGTACTGATATCAATAGGGCAAATAGACTACGAAAAAGTGGGGTATGGAAGCCACGTACAATTTTTTAACACAATTTAAAGAAAAAAAATCCCTAATTTCTGATTTGCAAAACTTCATAACTTTCCACGCTGGACTAAATTATTCAAAATTAAAATAAAAATGTAGTTACTCTAAGCAATGAGTATATATAATTCTTCCCAATCTAAGCAGCGGTTACGCTTTCTGCACTGCACAGTTTACATTTAGCAAACAGGCTTTCTTTTAAGATCAATAAATTTTATACTAAAGGGACAATCACATTATGTTTTTGACCTTGGTGGTAATAACGTCCCTCCATGTTTGAGTAGTTCTGCTTTTACGGGTTTTTCTTGTTTTTGTTTTTGCATTTACTATATGTATAAAAAAAAAAAAAAAAAGAGATTACATAACATGCGTAGACTTTCAGAGGTTTATTCAGGCAGTAGCAAAAAACCTGTATATCAACAATGGTGTGCCAGGCATTAAATGCTTTTATTCAGGTATACTGTAAAGCTATACATACGTTTATCAACAGAATAATGTAAAATAAAGCAGAAACAACCATGCACACAATTATGTAACAACTCTGGTATCAAGATATTTTTTTTTTTTACGTTAATTACAAGACTTATAAAATGATTATGACAGATATTGTTTGTGTGTATTTTTTTTACTTTTTTTTTTTTTGGACAAACCTGAACCAGTTATTACATATTGGCAATATTATATCATATGAACGTCATGCTTAAAATGTATCAAACCCATTGCAAAGGAAAGTAGAACACAAGGCATCCACATCATCCCCTTCCATTCGTTGAACCTGACTGATGTGTGTTTTTTGCTGTTGTAACCACTCTGGTTCTAGTCCTTCTTTTTTGAAGGCACTTACACATTTTGTTAACTGTTCCACTTTAGCTTGGCTGACCTTTCCCAATATTTCTTCATGCCTCTGCTGTAAGTCTTTGGCAAATTCTCAATTAGAAATATCTGAAGGATTTTTCATTTTTACTTGAAATAAATGCCTCAAAGTGGTGTCTATGGTTTTCGGTCCAGTTCACATAACCATATAGTTGCTGTATCATCCCTTCTATAATATGGCCACTGTCTTGTGACTGGAACACATAGTATCAGTAAATATGCTGCTGGGAGTTTTGGTGAGGAGACACTCGTGGAGAGAAAATGGCCACTATACGGTCATGTGAATTGGCCATTATTTACTTTAGCTTGTTTAGTCTCATCCACTTTTAAATAAGTACATAAATTTAGATATGCAGTCATAATGGAAAAGCACAAGACTGTGAAAGTTGTCAGTCTTTTATAGAATGACCAGTTGGTAATATGGCTATGTACTTCCTCCTCCACTGTATATTTTAAAGGGAACCTGTCAGCAGGTTTTTGCTATGTGAGTTGAAGCCAGCATCCTGTAGGGGGTTAAACAAAAATCAACTATGCCTCTCATCAGACTACTTAAACTAAAAGCTTTATCACTTGGTGATTATCATTGGTAGGTTTATCTGGTAGTACATGGCTGACTGACAAAGGTGCCAATCATACGAGTGGGCATGTCGATGTACAATCTCTATAGAGAGCCTGGTGTAGGAGGGGACAGTTCTCTAGGCTCAGCTACATAACTAAAGCTAAAAATTCAGATGGTATCAGAATGGCTGCACCCAGTAATCTAGGTGTTACACAGCTGGATTCAGAATCTCCTTGCATACGTTATGCCGCTCTCAGATGCAGTAGCAAAGACCTGCTCACAGATTCCCTTTAACAAAGAGCCCTTGGACACTGAACTCTTTCGAGCTGAAAGAATTTGCTTTCCATAGTCACACGTAGTCTTTCAGGACAATGCATGCTTCTGAAATGCAGAGTGCAGTTTGTATAACGTTTGGTAAAGGAGGCAGAATTGCAAGCTCCTTCTTCTTCTTTTTTTTTTTTTTTTTCTTCCCCTTTTCTTTCTTTCATGCAATGACCTAGTAGAGAATTGTCCAGAATGCGAAAAGTGAGCAAATGCTGCTGTTGTGAACTTTTTAAAAGTGGCCAGTTTTTAATGATTTTGTAATTAAAAACTGTAGTAATAGTGTTGGAAAGCCTTACCATTATGTATGTGGGTAGCTAGAGAAGTGCATTTGTACCCCCCATACACAAGCTTGGTGTAATTTTTACTGTACATTTAATTGACATTGCAGTTTATTATTCATACATCTGTACAAATACCAAACACTACATCTAAATTCCATTACAAATACTAGAAATTCATTTATATAAATCACTCCACATTACAAATGGAAATTACAGCAGTAAATATATAGGATTATAGTCAGTAAGAATGAAAAGGAAAAGCGGTCTGGACCTAACAGTTGTAAACTGTGCAGCAAGGAGAACATGGGCTAATATTACTCACAATTACCTAATTTGTATTGCACAAGAGACTGCATAAAATGTAATATATTAAGAAATACTGTCATTGTCTTTGCCACAATGTATTGTTATCTTGCCATCAAATATATGGTTGGACTATGTTTGTCAAAGAACCCTAGCGGTATGATCAGGAGCAAAGTTAATTTTGAGGGTGAAAAACTTCCATGAGAAGTTTTTTATGGTCGTACTTACAAAATATTTTTTTTAGTATTTGTGGGTTTTTAACGTATTTTTAATGTGTACTTTCATGTATTGAATGCACTCCAAATATTTTGACGTTACTGACTATCACCTAATGAACATGCAGACTGATAACTGACAATTGAAGCATTCGGGAGTTATTACTCTACCAGCCTATTATCTATGTAGATACCTTGCCAAGCAATGTTTATTTATACATGTGTGTAATATATATTTTGTATATATTATATACTGTATAATGTTTATATATATATATATATATATATATATATATATATATATATATATATATATATATATATATATATATATATATATATATATATATATATATATATATATATATACATATATATACACACATACACAGTTCCCTCTCGCTGAAAGCTTTTAAAGCATTGCCAAGAAGCGTCACTATCCATTTTAACCTAATGTGTACAAGAGCCATTTGTTAGAAACAAAAATGAACATTCCTAATATTTTAGAAAAGAATAGTGGTCAGAACAAGCGGTAATCTAAGACATTTCAAGTCTGTGAAGTACATTGCTCAGAAACTGTTCAGAGATGCTGTGAGGGAATATAAAATGTGAATTTAAGAAACTCCTCAAATATCACTCAGCTGAGAAATTGAAATTGTCCACATAGGAATGGGCAAAAGAAGTTTCCAAAACTGGTGCATCATTGTCAGGATGTTCTTTTTTCATACTCAACTACATACCACTATTTTGTATATGGGTTGTATTAAAGAAAAAAAGTGAGTAGTTTAACCAATTTTTGTGTAAGACTATCCAACACCAATTGAACCTAAGATTATTCAGTTTACTTTCTTTCTGATGATACCATAACACAAGTCCAATCTGTTCTTTTAGTTGTAGGACATCTTGCAAAATACAGTAGTATACATGACAAAAACTAGGATAATTGCCAAGAACACTGGAGAACAATTTTGAACATAATTTTTTTTTCCTTTTTTTTTTTTTGCTTATTTAGACTAAATAGGCATGCTGATTTCATAACTGTGGTTAGTTTTCTTCTAGCTCAGATTTTTTTTTTTCTACAGCTTATCTTAATGTTATTACTCTAGCCTAGATCGTGGGTAGCACTAGTGCTCTCCTACTGGTCGCTCGCCAGTGTGATAGTGTGGAGATAGGTTGTGTGCGGCTCTGTATAGTGAAACTCATTCAGAAAGTAGGAGTATGTGTAGAAGTGGTAGGAGAAATTTTTATTTACAGACACTTCCTTTCTTTTAGATCATGACGCTCTATTATTTCTCATCGTAAGTGCTTAAACAGCCCTGATTCCTTTTGTTATATCTATGGCAATTTCAACATTCCCAGTCAAAGGACGAACATCAGCACATTTGCTAAGCAAGCCTAGGTTGGACATTTCAAAGTAAAATGTGCTGATCAAGATACTGTGTTTTTTTTTTTCCCAAAACTAAGACACTGTCTTATATTTTTTTTTTTTTTTTTTACCCACCCCCCCCCCCCCCAAAAAAGCACTAGGTCTTATTTGTTGAGAAACGCGGGGGAAGAAGTGTAAGTTTACTACCCTTCCCCCCCCAACACCACCACCCCAAAAGCAGACTTCCTCGATTGCCAGGAGACTTATACTTACCCCAGACCCGGATGTCTGCGTCGCTCCCAGGTCCTCCTGTGATCTCTGGTGGGTGCTGCACATTGTCGTCCCCTGCTGCTGGCTGACACAGGCACAGCAGATTGCGCACGTCACATCCAGCCGCAGGGAATGATGGGAGGAAGTTACATGTCCAGCTTCAGGTCCTGTTCTGCAGATCCTTGCGCTCCCCCGCACTGCCTCTCAAGATTTTACTGGTGAGGAGAGATTGGTGTCACTGTGTGTGTGTGTGTGTGTGTGTGTGTGTGTGTGTGTGTGTGTGTGTGTGTGTGTGTTATCACCGCAGGTCCTCTGCTCAGCATCTGGGGAGTATGATTATGTGGTGTCCGCTCTGTATAATTAAGTGTCCTGCAGTATCTGTATCTTTTTTTTTTTTTGCTGCACTGACACTTCATTACTGATCCGTGACTAGGGCTTATTTTCAGGAGGGGTTATATTTAAGCCTTGCTCTGAAAATCCCTGCTAGGGCTTATTTTTGGAGAAACACGGTAAGTTTTGGACCACTCACAAGATGTAAAAGCATTGTGTCAAGAGTTTTTAGATTTAGATGAAGGAAACACCTGATAAGATGCTATTTGGTATATCTATGGTTTGGTGAAATGGAATTGATCATTCCAGTAGCTGAAATTTTTATGTAAAAATGTAAAAACAGCAGAATATATCCAGAAAAATATTATATATAAAAGAGTATCCTAGTCTACCATGAGCTATATGTCCAGTGCCTCATTCAGCTGAAATTCTAGTGGCAGCTTGGTAAAGAACAAAATGAAAGCAATGATGAAGATTTTGAAACTGAAGATGCCTCGGTTTGTAAGGGATTAAACCAGCATGAGGTGAATGATTTGGCACAAGATTTGGGACTATCCAAAAAGGCTTCAGAACTCCTAGCAACAAGACAGCGCAAGAAAAATGTACTTGAAAAGGGAGCAAAGGTTTCCTACTTTCAATCCCGAGAAACGGCATTTCTGCAATACTTTAGATGTAACAGTGACTTTGTATTGCCATAACTTACATGGTTTAATAGAAGAATTGGGAATTTCAATCTATAACTCACATGAATGGTGACTGTTCATCAATAACACAAAGCTTAAAGTGTCCTCCACAATGGTAATTTTTTTTTGGTGTAGTCCCAATTGGCTCTTCAGTTTCTCTTTGTGAAGAATATGGAGACAGTCATTGAGTTGTTGCAATATCACAAACAATCTGTATTGATCATAAAATGGTATGCTTACTCCTTGGTCAGCAATGCGGATTTGGCAAGTATCCTTGTTTTCTGTACATGTTGGTCAGCAGAGCTTGTGGACAAGCATTAAGAGGAGAAGAATTGGCCTCCAATTTCTGACCTCAAATCCGGTGAGCCAAACATTCTATTTGAGCCACTTGTTGACAGTAAGAACATTATATTCCTACCTCTGCACATGAAACTGGGTCTTGTGAAGAAACTCATTAAAGATTTGCCAGCTGTAAGAGACTTTCAAGTACCTAATTTTGGGATTTCCTAGCCTGTTATGTGAAAAAATAAAGGTGTGGGTGTGTGTGTGGTCCACAGATTCAGAAGCTCATCAAAGATGAACATTTCATGTGGACAATGTCTGAATCATAACCATTCTTTTTGGCGTTCTGAGACTGTCAAGGATTTTCTTGGAAATACTTGAGCACATAATTACATTGATTGTCCAGAAGTTCTTAGAGAGCTAGAAAATGCTTGGTTGCAATATGAGCATCAAGGTGCATTTTCTGTGTAGCTATCTTACTAACCTCCCTGGTGCATACAGTGATGAGCAAAGTGAACAATTCCACCAAGATTTGAAGGTCATTGAGGGACAATATTTAGCGGATGGGATGTACATTTGATGGCTGCCTTTTTGAGCATCAGGCAAGATTTTCTCGGAGTAATCATCTGTGGACAAGCTACAAACGTAAATTTTTACCTGAACAAAATTGCTTTACATACACCTTACATTTAAGTTAATATTTGCATTTTCCATTGTATCTACATTTTGTATGTTTTTAGAGCCCAAGGCTAGCTTAAAAAGTTGTTGAGATAGAGAAAAAACTGACGTCACTTTTGGATTCAGAAGTCAACTTGGTGAAAACACGTGTCAGATGTAATTCAAGAAAAATGTTTCCCAAGTGTAACGATTTCTAAAGTAACGTAGTTTATTTCGATGCAGTGGAAATCTGTCCTTCATTTGGAAATGTATGGAATAATACAGTAAATGGCGACAGGCCAATATCTTGTGTCAAAGCAAAGGTGAAGTAGCATAGAACTGAGTCTGAACAGCTAGTTTAATATGCATGTTGGAGGATAGGTTTCAATAGGAATTGCAATCCAGAATCAAAATCAATGACATTTCGGTCACCAAGACCTTTAGATGGATTGCGGATAGCGCTGTTCCAAACAGTCCGGACTCCATGTGGTAAATGCTATGAATAAGCATAGCTAAAGCCATATATGCAGCATCTTTGGCATTATGTGCAGATTACAGAAAGGGTTGTGTGGATAAGTCTCTCTACAGTGTAAAGGGACAATGCATCATACCAGGATCATGATCACCATCTGCAATTGTGGTTCCTATTTTGTAATAGGCTCTTCTGTGATTTATATATATATATATTCAGTCATGGCTGAAAATGTTGGCACCCTTGAAATTGTTTCAGAGAATGAAGTATTTCTCTCAGAAAATTATTACAATTACATGTTTGTGCAATGTGGTGCCAGCCTAATATGGAGACCTATTTTAACAATTGTCTTCTCTTCTTTCTACTTGATGGTTTACGGCAGGCATAGCATTTAAGCTTTACTTGAAAATTAAGGAGGCTCAAGCACAATTTACAGTTCCTTTTTACAATTTGTCTATCTAATAGTACATAGTAAGCTAAGGAGGAGCGGAAAATATAACTTAGCTCATTAATGGCTATAACAACTCTATAATTGTCACACTATTAAGGATTCACCACATTTCTAGCTTGAAACAGAGGCCTTAATGATGTGTGGGTTGCTGCCAAAAGAAAACTTTATGTAATATGTTTGTATTTTTTAAAGTTTTGTTGAATTAATTTGACTAATTTTCCTACTAAACTTCTGACTTGGCAGATTTGTCACACATAGCATCATCCAGGCACCACCAAGTGCAGAACTGTTGCATAACAGGCAGGAGTAAAAAAAAAGTTTCTCCAGTACACAGAGCACAACTTCTTTTTAGCTTACTTTGGGGAGGATAGTATTTTCATAAGTCCTGACGGCGTTCCATTGATGTCGGTGTTGGCTGGGCCAGGGATTCCCTGACGTTATGTCAATGAGCACTGCAGCTAATCAAAAATTGCTAAAGCTGCCTTACTCACGGAAGTCTTAGAACAGCTGGCCATCAGCAGTCACTGGCTATAATGTTTCACGTAGCATAACAATGCCACACAAGCCCTGGGAGACCCGAGGCTGAAGGTGAATATCTGTTGATTTTATTTTACACTGGGGAATATAGTATTTAAGAATGGGTTCTCAGAGTGGTGGATAACAGCTTTTAACCGTACTTCAAGTAGCTGAAGTGGAGAGCATAGGACCGAAAGCACAGAGATGGATGTTCTTATACAGACACATACAAAGGATTGGAAAAAAAAAAGATGTGAAAAGGTAGGTTAGTACACTGATTTGATCGGCATTTTATCAAATAACTGGTGAAGAAGTGGTTATGATTCAGTAGTGGTCAAAATAATAGTAGTCCAATATGACTAAATTATTCACTGTTTTTGGTGTAAATGATATTACCACATGTCAAACAATTTACCAGTTGGTGCAGAAGATTCTCAAAAACCTGCAGCTCATGAATGCCGAGTCTGGTGGTTTTCTGAATCTGTTTATTTGAATAATTGAAAGGGGGTGTTCAGAATAATAGCAGTGAGGAGTTAAATTAGTGAGGTCAATCATTCTCTGAAGAAACCAGTGTGAATCAGGTGGTGCTTATTTAAGTGTGAAGACCGCACATGTACATGCATTTCTCCCTGAAAACCTAAGAAATATGAGTTGTTTGAGACATTGTTCAGAACAGCATACTTTGATTAAAATGTTGATTGGAGAGGGTAAAACTTGTAACAGACAATGATCGGCGGCTGTTCAGCTAAAATGAACTCCAGTGCTTTAAAATGGAAAGAAAAAACAGAGACGAGGAAGAAAACGGAAGATGACCATTTGAATGGATCATAGAATAGCCAAAAAGGTAAAGGTTCAGCCAATGATCAGCTCCAGGATGATTAAAGACAGTCTCAAGTTACCTGTCAGTACTGTGCCAGTTCGAAGACCCCTGTGTGAAGCTAATCTATTAGCAAGAAGACCCTGCAAAGTCCCACTGTTAAAAAAAAAAATAAAAAAAAAAAAGTACTGAAGCCAATACAATTTGCCAAAGACACATTAACTGGCCTAAAGAGAACTAGAGAAATATTTTGTGGACAGATGAAAGTAAAATTGTTCTTTTTGGGTGCAAGTGCCGCAAACCGTTCATCAGACAACCCCCAAACTCTGAATTCAAGCCTTAGTACACTCTGAGAACAGTGAGTATGGTGCTGCAAGCATCATGATATGGGCATGTTTCGCTAACTGTTGTGCCAGGCCTATTTACCGCATACCAGGGATCATGGAATCATGGACCAGTTTGCATATATCCAAATACTTGAAGATGTCCTTGAAAAAGCCTTGAAATGGGTGTTTCAAGAAGACAAGGACCCTAAACAAACCAGTAAATAAGCAAAATCTTGGTTACAGTCCAACAAAATAGAGGTTATGGAGTGGCCAGCCAAATCCCTGGACCTCTTAATCCAATAGAACACTTTTGAGTTGACATTAAAAATGCAGTTTCTGAGGCAATAAATGCAAATAAGTTGTGGGATGTAGTCAAAGCATCCTGGGCTGGAATAACAGTTGACAGGTGGCAGAAGTTGGTTGACTATGCAACATAGATATGAAGCACTTCTACTAAACTTTGGGTATACAAGTAAATATAAGGATAGTGATTCACAGGAATGCTAAATCCTAAATAAAAAGAGGACCTATGCTGACGATGTAAAGATAACGGCATACACCGCTATTTATTTATTTTTTTTGATCAGCGGAATGTTATTTTTTTTTTTTTTTTGGTAAAGTAGGTAAAACATATACATTTCTCTGCATGTTTTGATTTAGAAAACTGCAATGTTCCCAATGCATGGAAATAAAAATTATTATAAAGATTTTGAGCTTCACTCTTGATTTTGAACACACTATTATTTTTGAACACAACTGCACATATGTATGTGGCGCACTAGGTACACTTTTTATTGGCCACATCTGTAAAGAACCTACCTAAGGCTGGAGTCACACTTGCGTGTGACTCGTGAAAGTATCGGATTGCACTGCCCGGATCAGCCGCGACTCTCCTGATGGGAGCAGGTTAGTATCATAGAAATACATACAGCGGAGCCATTCCTGGTAGAAGAGAAGCCAGCCGGTCTGGGCAGTGCAATCTGATACTCGCACGAGTCACACGCAAGTGTGACTCCAGCCTTAGTACAATTTCTGGATTAGTGGTATACAAAAAAGTAACCCATAATAATGTGTATTTCTGCACTTCTTAACACTAAAATTGCGCCATGGATAAGGGATAGTCATGGAATTATAGAAATTACAGAATGGCTAGACATGTTAATGATATGTAAATGAACAAATGGAAAAAACATTTTCAAAACCTAAATTTATTCCGTATCAACTTCGAGCTCCACACGCAGAAATGCAAGTACTTACAAGCCTTGGCGTGCTAATAATGAGGTTATTAATGGTTGTAAGAGGAATGTTCCTGCACACTGAATTCACTTGGACACACAAATCATCAAGATTTGCTGCTGGGGTTTCCATTTGCAATTAACAACAAATGATTTCTTAGAAGTGCTAGATAAGAGAGAAGTCCGGAGATGCTCCAGGCCATGGTAGCGTGTTTAGGCAATGCAAGCTGCCATTAGTAACACCAACAGTACGCAGTCTGCTTTGTGTTCAAATACAGCTCGTAGGAGCTGCTGTACCTCTGGTTCAAAATCAATGTAATGCCAAGCTGTT
Source organism: Anomaloglossus baeobatrachus (assembly GCF_048569485.1). NCBI lineage: Eukaryota > Metazoa > Chordata > Amphibia > Anura > Aromobatidae > Anomaloglossus > Anomaloglossus baeobatrachus. The sequence goes on along the minus strand of NC_134354.1, from coordinate 559,401,101 downwards.
AGTATACCTGGCATGAAGACTACAGGGGTCCAGTGACTTCATTTTATGAATGCACACCAAAATCCCAGGAATAGGGTTGGTGTGACATTCCCTCGTGAAGGCCTATTCATGTCAATACAGACGTGGTCCCGTCAGAGTGGAAGAATGGTGTGTAACAATCCATTATGTACTACAAGTGAAATTGACTGTCCCATACCAAGCCTAAAGGCCCCTTTACGCACGGAGACTTTCCAGCGATCCCGGCCAGGTCGGGATCACTGGTGGGATCGCTAGAAAGTCTCTCTGGTGAGCTGTCAAACAGGCAAACCTGGCCAATGACGCATCAGCGATACGGACCTGCAGAACGACCTAGCTTGTCGTTGGGGATGTGTCAAAGCAGCTATTTGAAAGGAAAGTCGCTAACGAAGTCATTGTAACGGTGTCAAACACACCGATACATGCTGCATAGCGGGAAACAAAGGACCAAAAAATGTTCCTGAGAGGTGTAGCGATCAGCGACCTCACAGCGGGGGCCAGGTTGCTGATGCGTTTCACACACTGCAATGTAGCTGGGGAGGTCGCTATTACGTCACAAAACCGGTGATGTTACAGCGATATTGCTAGCAATGTTGCAGTGTGTAAAGCGGCCTTAAGGTATCAAACAGTGGCTACACAAACTAATCAAAGGCCAAGGTGGTCCATTGACCTTATGCCACCACTCTCAAAGGCTTTCTTTGAAGAATAGGGCAATCGAAGTCTTATCTTCAGTGAAGCAGCCTGCTTTTAACCTGAACTTGATAGTAGGAGATTGGTCGGGAGACCATGTGGGCAACTCCATGAAGTCACCATCATGAGGCAATGTGAAAGTGTTCCAAGAGCTGTTTTTCAACATTAAAATATAAGCCGCATGTTACTTGTGCTACTGTGAGCAGCCTGTATGGCCTAAATATGCTACCATGACCTGCAGAGTCTCTGAATTTCTCATTGAATGTAGCTAGGATGTCATTGCTCAGCAATTGTAAAGGAAGCTGTCAGCAGCGGATCTTGATGATATCTGTCCCATATTTATTCAGCGTAGCAGAACATTCCTCAGATGTCCATGTATACCCTCACTAATAGCAGCCAAGGCATGTAATTGAGTGTATTTCTATGTATGGAACACATACTCCATACTGATGAAGTCAAAATGGTTTGAAAACTTTTCCTTTTTTTTTTTTTTATCATCTGCATATCAACATGTGATTTCCATGATTCAACAACTTTTCCGTTTTGGTGTTGCAATTTTAATCCTGAGGATTGCGTGTCTATTTGTATTCTTCTTTGTCAGTAGTAAAGTGAGTGTTACAAATGTAGCATTTACTGCTTTATATTCTATATATGTGTGAGAAGTGTTTCACCCTCTTGAACACATGGCATGCTGAGAGTTGTAGTTTCACGACTGTTCTTTGAGAATAAGTTCTTAGTGATCATTATATAAAGTATACTTTATAGGATGGGGTTTTGTTGTTTTTTTTTTATAAATTCTTAGGCAAGATAATATTTCCACACTGGGTTACAAGCTTATAGAATTTTAGCCTTTCTATTTTATTGGTGGAGAAGAGACTTTGTGTTTGAGGCACAGTAATTCAAGGTGAACACTGGTCTAGATGCCCTAGAAGTTACTTATGTAGTAACTGAGTTCACCATCCTGTGTAATATTATTTGCGATTTGTTTTCTTACGTGAATTCAGGGTCCATTGCAGCATTTAATTGCCTTTGTATATCGCTTTGAAGATTTTAACCTCTAACTCTGGGTATTCTGCCAGGACCTCTGTTTCAAATGAACGGTTAAAATATGATAAGAAATCATAATCTGTATTAAATCTGAATTTGTTTGCCCATAATAACAGTGTACCGGGCTGACACAAATATTTCATTGTTTTCAGAAGGTTGTCAAGACAGGTGTGATGGTATACAACATCAGCAGCAAGTACATAATCAAACACGGTTGAAGGATTTTGAAAGTTTCTTTGAAGATCGTGCCCCCATGTCAGCTCTCTTACTTCAGGAATATGCAAGCAGCGCCCTTTTGTGTTTCTTGACAAATTAAACCTTAGATTTCCCAGTATGTCGGGCAGATCAGTTGCAATGACGTGAGCTCCTAGAGAAGGAAATCTGTGTCATACTACACTGTATGCGCAAGGGTTGGGTGTGCGTTACTAGCAACAACACTCCACTCACAAGCAATTAGTTGGCTTTTAGTCTGCGGTTAGTGTATGCACAAATTAATCACAGACCTAGGATACATGCGACAATCGATACCAGGCCAGTTCCAGAGCCGATTTCCACAATGTTCTTGTTTCTCAAATTATATTCATCTTGGTTTTCTTCCAGGAAGTAACTTAACGCCTTTGCCTAAAATGAATAACAAAATCAAGATAAAATATCAAAATTATTTGTTACTTTAAAGGAAATCTGTCAGCAAAAACTGACTGTTCAAACCAAGAACAGGTGATTAGTGCACCCTTGGAATCGGCAAACCATTTGGTGTATCTTTATGCATTTCCTCTTACTTGTGTTGATTCTTTCTACACCCAGTCTTCATAAAGTGACAGCTCTGTGTTTTACAGTAGCCAGAAAAAAACTGGCTACTGTGAAACTTGATCCAAAATAGTAAGAGCAATGAGAAATGCAATGCGTTTCAGACAAGATGTCCTTTGTCAGAGCATATAGCTATATGCTCTCTGACAGAGGACATCTTGTCTGAAACACGTTGCATTTCTAATTGCTCTTACTATTTTGGATCAAGTCCTGTACTTTGGATTTTAATTTTTGGAATAAAAGATTGATTTTATGCATTTGGAAGCTGGAGATCTTTTCTATTTCAAGCTATCCTTGCTTCTAAAAGAGGGAGGTGTTCCTATACAGGTGAGCTGGTTAAAACCCTTTCTTCACTATTAGATACATGATAACCAATGAATTGCTCTATGTAAAGTGGGTCAATTTTAAAATTCATTTGGGATAATTTTTCTTCATGATATTTAAAATACTTCATCCTCACAACAACGAATTTCCCAAACCTATTAGAGGAATTTTTTTCACTGCCTGTCCTATATGTAGGTTTGAAATTAAAAGGACGCAATTAAGCTGAAATGAGGATATGTTAATAGGATGATAGTCAATTAGACGAAAGAGAAAAAAAGTTTGACATTTTGGCAGTTCACCTAATTAGGAAGTATGTCACTTTCTTTGCTATATGTATATACTGTGCGCAAATGAAAATGTTTTCCATTACCGGTTATTTCCTAAAGCACCAGCACCTCATCCTGCAGTCGAGCAGTTCACATGGAGAAATTCAATGATCCTTTTTCAATTATGGTGTGAAATACTCTTCAATACCGTAGGAACTGAGCTGCAGTACTCAAGAATGGCCACTATACAGAGTATGGAGTTACAATGTGCACATCTGCCACTGCGAAAGCAAATAGATAACAATGGTCTACAAAAAAAAAAATAATTCTGGCATGGACTTTAAGAACAGTTTAAAGGCCGCTTTACACGCTATGATATATCTAATGATATGTCGTCGGGATCACGTCGTTAGTGACGCACATCCGGCCTCGTTTGACATATCGTAGCGTGTAACACAAAGCGACTGTGATCGAGCAAAAATACTCACCTTATTGTTGCTCGTTGACACGTCGCTCATTTTCAAAAAATCGAACGTCCTTCTCTGCTCCGGTTGTTCATCGTTCCCGAGGCAGCACACGTCGCTCCGTGTGACACCCCGGGAACGATGAACTGCAGCTTAGCTGCGACCGGCAATGCGGAATGAAGGAGGTGGGTGGGATGTTTACGTCCCGTTCATCTCCGCCCCTCCTCTTCTATTGGACGCCTGCCGTGTGACGTTGCTGTGACGCCGAATGAACCGCCCTCTTAGAAAGGAGGCGGATCTCCAGCCAGAGCAACGTCGCAGGGCAGGTAAGTCCGTGTGACGGGGTAAGCGAGGTTGTGCGACACGGGCAGCGATTTGCCCGTGTTGCACAACCGACGGGGACGGGTACGATCACTGCTGCGAGATTGCAGCGTGTAAAGCCTGCTTTAGACTAATTTAAGGGTGTTGAATTCAAATCTGATCTTATAATTTCTCTATCACATCACGTTTTTGCACTATAGGTATATATCCCGTTTTCATGAATTCCATGAAATATATAAGTGGTGTATCAAAAGTGACGGTTTAATATACTGCGCTTCCAGAAACCGTTGACACAGATCTCTCCTCACATTGCTATACTGATGAAGAAGACAGTCCAGATATTTTTCAGCCATGTGATGAAGATTGTGACAAACCAATTCTGTTTACTCAGTCTGCTTTGAATGATCTGGTTAGAGATCTTTATCTACCAAAAGAGTCTGCTGAACTATTGGCTTCAAGACTACAAGAGAATCGAATGTTGAAACCTGGAACAAGTGTCTCATTTTATCATAACAGGGAAGCAGAACTGCGTAAGTACTTCCATTCAGATGGCCATCTTGTCTATTGTACTGATGTTGAAAGACTACTTCTCTTTATGGGACTTCCAGCATATGATTCAAGGGATTGGAGGCATTTTATTGATAGTTCCAAAAGAAGTTTAAAATGTTTTCTGTTACACAATGGAAATAAGTATGGCTCTATACCAATAGGTCATTCTGTAAAACTTAAAGAATATAAAAACATCAAGATTGTTCTAGAGAGGTTACAATATAATGTTCATGGGTGGTTAATTTGTGTTGATTTGAAAATGGTTAACTTTCTTTTGGGTCTGCAAAGAGGGTACACAAAACACCCTTGTTTCTGTGCTACTGGGACAGTAGAGCTACAGCAGAGCATTGGGTGAAAACTGAATGGCCTCAGCGACAGAGTTTGGCATTTGGCGATAAGAATGTAATCCATGATCCTCTAGTGCAGTGTTTCTCAACTCCAGTCCTCAAGATCCACCAACAGATCATGTTTTCAGGATTTCCTCAGCATTGGATAGGGAATAAGTCCATCAACCTGTGCAATACTAAGGAAATCCAGAAAACCTGACCTGTTGGTGGGTCTTGAGGACTGGAGTTGAGAAACACTGCTCTAGTGGATAGGAAGAACATTCTCTCTTCCCTTGCACATAAAACTTGGATTGATGAAGCAGTTCGTTAAAGCTCTCAATCACAGTGGAGAATGCTTTAACTATACAGTCATGGCCAAACGTTTTGAGAATGACACCAAAATTATATTTTCACATGATCTGTTGCCCTCTGGTTTTTAATTGTGTTTGTCTGATGTTTACATCACATACAGAAATATAATTGCAATCATATTATGAATACCAAAAGGTTATATTGACAGTTAGAATGAGTTAATGCAGCAAGTCAATATTTGCAGTGTTGACCCTTCTTCTTCAGGACCTCTGCAATTCTTCCTGGTATGCTCTCAATGAACTTCTGGATCAAATCCTGACTGATAGCTGTCCATTCTTGCATAAGCAATGCTTGCATTTTGCCAGAATTTGTAGGTTTTTGTTTGTCCACCCGTCTCTTGATGATTGCCCACAAGTTCTCAATGGGATTAAGATCTGGGGAGTTTCCAGGCCATGGACCCAAAATCTCTATGTTTTGTTCCATAAGCCATTTAGTGATCACCTTTGCTTTATGGCAAGGTGCTCCATCATGCTGGAAAAGGCATTGTTGGGCGCCAAACTTCTCTTGGACAGTTGGGAGAAGTTGCTCTTGGAGGATATTCTGGTACCATTCTTTATTCATGGCTGTGTTTTTAGGCAAGTCTGTGAGTGAGCCGATTCCCTTGGCTGAGAAGCAACCCCACACATGAATCGTTTCAGGATGCTTAACAGTTGGCATGAGACAAGACTGGTGGTTGCGCTCACCTCTTCTTCTCCTAATAAGCTGTTTTCCAGATGTCTCAAACAATCGAAAAGGGGATTCATCTGAGAAAATGACTTTACCCCAGTCTTCAGCAGTCCACTCCCTGTACCTTTTGCAGAATATCAGTCGGTCCCTGATGTTATTTCTGGAGAGAAGTGGCTTCTTTGCTACCCTCCTTGAAACCAGGCCTCACTCAAGCAGTCTCTGCCTCACAGTGCGTGCAGAAGCACTCACACCAGCCTACTGGCATTGCTGAGCTAGCTCGGCACTGCTGGTAGTCCGATCCCGCAGCTGAAACAGTTTTAAGATATGGTCCTGGCGTTTGCTGGTCCTTCTTGGGCGCTCTGGAGCCTTTTTGGCAACAATGGAAGCTCTCTCCTTGAAGTTCTTGATGATGTGATAGATTGTTGACTGAGGTGCAATCTTTGTAGCTGCGATACTCTTCCCTGTTAGGCCATTTTTGTGCAGAGCAATGATGGCTGCACGTGTTTCTTTAGAGATAACCATGGTTAACTGAAGAGAAACAATGATACCATGCACCAGCCTCATTTGAAAGTGTCCAGTGGTGTCATTCTTACTTAATCATGACTGATCGCCAGCCCTGTCCTCATCAACACCCACACCTGTGTTAATGGAACAATCACTAAAACAATGTTAGCTGCTCCTTTTAAGGCAGGAATGCAATGATGTTGAAATGTGTTTTGGGGGTTAAAATTCATTTTTTTTAGCCAATATTGACTTTGCAAGTAATTGCTGTTAAGCTGATCACTCTTTATGACATTCTGGAGTATATGCAAATTGCCATTAGAAAAACTTAAGCAGTAGACTTTGTAAAAATTAATATTTGTAGCATTCTCAAAACTTTTGGCCATGACTGTATATGTTCAACTTTTCCTGGTCTTAGTGAAGAGAAGAAAATGGCTGGAATATTTGATGGACCTCAAATAAGAACACTTATCAGAGACCCAAATTTTATCACATCAATGAATGAGACAGAAGAAAGAGCTTGGAATGCATTTTGCAATGTGGTGCAGAATTTTCTAGGGAATAAGAAGGCAGACCACTATGAAGAGATTGTGGAAGAGCTACTAATGAGTCTGAGAAATCTTGGATGTAGAATGAGTAACAAGATTCACTATTTACACAGCCATTTGGGCTTTCTTCCAGAGAACCTTGGGGATGTGAGCGAGAAACAAGGGGAGCGTTTTCATCAGGACATTAAAACAATGGAAGAACGGTATCAAGGACGGTGGGACTCACATATGATGGCTGATTATTGCTGGAGCTTGATGAGAGACAACCCAGAAGCTGTACATCACAGATCAGCCAAGAAAAGAGAGTTCAAATAACTGCCATTTGCCATTCATCTGTGTGCCATATATATGTGTTTTTATATTTCGTTGTTAAATTCTTTAAGTATATTTGATTTGCTGTACATAGACTTTGTAATCTTTGTTAGTCCTTGATTAAAAATATACAAAATGTAGTACCTAAAATCATGTGTTTTTATCATAAAACATTCAATATGAGTAATTTTCATCAAAAATTGAAAATATCTCGAAATCCTGATGTGATAGCCAAAAACGGAGTTCATATTCGTAATCAGCAGGCAAAATTGACTTAAAATATGTTTTAAAACCTTTTGCCAGAAAAATTGCGTTGACCAGTGTAATCGACGTGGGTGTTGGACCTCACCATCTAATATTGATTAGCTATACGTATTGGTCATCAATATCTGAGTCTTGGAAAAAACCTTTGTTTCAGCACCTAGTGTGCATATGTTGTGAGACAAAATATTCCTCGCTTTAGCAGGACTTTACAATTCACAAGGTATATTATTACATTATCTTCCTCTAGGTTCTTCCCAAGTCCATGACCAAGAAAACAAATATGCATACAGCAATTGTCCATAGCTAGCTTCAGGGCTGTCTGGAATAGCTTTTCCAAATATATGGACAGGAAATGCTTTTTTCATTATTATTAAGCAGTGCAAGTGGTGAAGCAGAAGTGGGTGATGCTATTATTTTAACGGCTTATTCCCACAATCACATTATTTTTAATATAGAACAGAAAATGCATATAATATACAAACTAAGCATAACAATGTTTAATTTGTGTATCTTTCTGTCTTTCTCATCTCTATGTGCTCATATGTGCATCTAGCTTTGAATGGCAAAGCTGACACAAGCAGGGTCGAGCTCTGTTTGATGCCTGCAGCCGACAGATTAGTAATGTGAAACTGCAAATGCCACCCTGTTGATGCATAAGGCCCGTTTCAGACGTCAGTGATTCTGGTACGTTTGTGCTTTTTTTTTTATACGTACCAGAATCACTGACATGCAGACCCATTATAATCAATGGGTCTGCTCACACATCAGTGATTTTTCACTGACCGTGTCTCCGTGCGGCGTACACACGTGTCTGTGATTGCCGCACGGAGACATGTCCGTTTTTTTCTGGCATCACTGATGTCCCACGGACCACACAGTGGTGTGATCTGTGAAACACGTGCCAGAATAACACGGACATTTAAAATAATAAACATTTTCAACTCTCCTTTCCAGCGACGTTCTGTGCAGCCTCAGCTCTCTGCAGCTTCCTAGCCAGCTCATGAATATTCATGAATGCAACCAGAGCCGACCCGGAAGTAGCTGCAGAGAGCGGTGGGCGGACGCTGCAGAGCTGAGGAGTTCAGCACCATGGAGAGCATGGACGGGACAGGTGAGCATACGTCCATGTGCAATCATGCATAACTGATCACGGATTGCACATGGACAACCCACGTGTTCCGTGAATCACGGAACACGGAGGGACATGTGCATGTTTTACACGTCCATGAAGAATGTCTGTGTTTTTCACTGACATGTGAAATGGGCCTAAGGTAGAGGACTGTCTTCTGCCATATGCATCAACACAGTGGCTTTTGCAGTTTCTCATCACTAATTTGTCTGCTGTAGGCATTAAACGAAGCTTAGTACTGCTTCTGTCTCCGCGCTGCTCTGCCTAGTGGTTACAGCATGTTTCAAGATATAAAGCTTAGCAGTTCTCACAAAGGAGCAGTATGAAAAACATAACACTCAACTTTACCACTGAGCTTTTTCAGGATGATTGTGTAGTATTGCTTACGGCAGTCTTGGCCATTGGTCTGCTGCAGTTGTAAGCCTATGAGGCATATGTTGGGCTGTCCATGCACCAGCATTGGAAATCTACTCCAGATATGAGATTAAGTGCATCTATGTTATAAATTATGTAAATTTCTGGTGCAAAATATGGTGAGTCTAAGGAGTTCTATTAGACTTCTCCCCATACCACTAAAAAACACCCAGAATTTTAAAGTGGCAGGCTGATGCAAACTTAAGTGTAAAGCATAGGATGAATAATTCCCCATAAGCGACTTTCTCTGACAATAAACAATACAATTGTAAAGATATTGGCACCAGCTCAGTAGGTCAATGTTTAGAATTGAGATTCTTCACTACACACACTGGTTCATTGCCAAGGTGGTAGCCAGATTTTTTTTTTAAGTAAATTTTTACACAAGTGGACCAAAGTTTACTTTTCCTTGACTTTTTTTTCCAATCTGTATCTGACATGTTCGTCTTTAGCATACTGTGACAATACAGCCTCTCTGTTTGCTGCATCACTCTTTGGATCCAAACTTGGCCAGGGGACATCGCTTAAAGAGGTGGTCCATTACAATGCATAGTGGCCACATTGATTGATTTAAAGCTGAAAACAAGGCTTTTTACAAATACCTTCTGTTGCCAATTGTGCCTTTGAGCGGTGCTATCGCTGTCCACTCAGTCCCCATCACGTGACCCAGGCTGCTGCAGCCTCTGATGTCCGGTGATGTCACATCGATTTCCGGATTTGGAAGCGCTGAGGCAGACCCAGTATCCATGAGTGACTGGGCTATGGGTGGAGTTTCAGAGCATGCCACAGCCCAGCATTGTGCACTCTCTCTCCTTCACTGCTTTCCTTAAGGCCCCCTTCACACGCATGTGAAAAAATATTTGCGGACGTATTAAAGGGGTGGTTTGCTCCCCGTGTGCCGTGTTTGTGGCACATGCGTGTTCTCTGTGTGTTATACGTAATAACACACGGAGAACGGAAAGTCCCACCTTACCTGATTCTTCCGGAGCTGTCTGTGGTGCTGAATGACAGTGTCCGGCACAGGCCACGCCCCGCTGACGCTGCTTCCGGCCACCAGTGAAGAAGATGTGTTGTTCAAAATTCACTGGGGGTTGGATGCAGGTGACAACCGTGGCAGAGACTGTAGGGCTGGTGGAGGTATGTGGGTTTTTTTTATTTTTACAATGACACGCGTGTTTCTCCGGCACGTGTCACGTGGGACCGCATCCATACTACATCCGTGTGGTACGGGTGCGGGCCGTGTGACACCCGTGATGCCGAAGAAAAACGGACATGCCGCCGTATGGAGCACACGGGCTCATGTCTGCTCCACACGGAGGCACGGGCCAATGGCTAAACACGTGCGTTCACATAAACCCATTGATTTTAATGGGTATACGTGTGCCCGTGTCTCCGGTACATGCGGGAACGGACCTAGCACGTACCGGAGGCACGTGCGTGTGAAGGGGGCCTAACAGAGTGCCACAAGCACTACTGGAATGTGATGTGCGTTGACATTTCGCATACAGCCCAGTCACTCAGGAAGACTGTGTCCTGCCTCAGTGATGCTGGGGTCATCACCAGACATCAGAGACTACTGCAGCCCGGGTCACATGATGGGAATGAGCAGACAGCGATAGCGCCACTCACAGGCAGAATTGGAAAAAGATGATGATATTTGGAAAAAGCCTTCTTTCCTAGCTTTAAACCGATATGGCCACTATACATTGTAGTGGACCACCTCCTTAAGTGTTTTCCGCCCAACTGTTTCTCTTGATACCAATTTACTATCACCACTACATATCTTGCTCATTCAGCCCACTGGAACACCATGTCACAATGTCACTGCTACTTTTATTTTTATTACGTAGTAATTGAAGTCAAAAGAAAATAGTGGATAGTAAAGGGAGGCAAAGTGTATAAGAAAGATTCTAGTTCTTTCTTTTTTTTAGTTCACTAATAGTTTTGGCTTCAAAAACCACATTAAAAGCTACACAGAATACACTTAATGCTGCATGTGAATGTACAGTGCCTTGCGAAAGTATTCAGCTCCCTTGAATTTTTCAACCTTTTCTTACATTTCAGGCTTCAAACAAAGATAAAAATGTTAATGTTATGGTGAAGAATCAATGAGTGGGACACAATTGTGAAGTTGAACGAAATATATTGCTTATTTTAAACTTTTTTAAAAAATAAATAACTGAAAAGTGGGGTATGCAATATAATTCGTCCCCTTTACTTTCAGTGCAGCATCTCACTCCAGCAGTTCATTGAAGATCTCTGAATGATCCAATGTTGTCCTAAATGACTGATGATGATAAATATAAGCCACCTATGTGTAATCAAGTCTCCTTATAAATATACATGCTCTGTGATAGTCTCACTGTTGTGTTTAAAGTGCAGATAGCATCATGAAGACCAAAGAACACAGCAGGCAGGTCCGTGATACTGTTGTGGAGAAGTTTAAAGCCGGATTTGGTTACCAAAAGATTTCCAAAACGTTAAACATCACAAGAAGCACTGTGCAAGCGATCATATTGAAATGAAATGAGTATCATACTACTGAAAATCTACCAAGACCCTGCCGTCCATCCAAACTTTCATCTCAAACAAGGAGAAGACTGATCAGAGATGCAGCCAAGAGGCCCATGATCATTCTGGATGAACTGCAGAGATCTACAGCTGAGGTGGGAGAGTCTGTCCATAGGATAACAATCAGTCATACACTGAACAAATCTGGCCTTTATGGAAGAGTGGCAAGGAGAAGTTTGACATAAAAGCAACACAGCTCATCACCCTGAACACACCATCCCCACTGTCAAACATGGTGGTGGCAGCATCGTGATTTGGACCTGCTTTTCTTAAACAGGGACAGGGAACATGGTTTAAATTGATGGGAAGATGGATGGAGCCAAATACAGCACCATTCTTGAAGAAAACTTGCTGGAGTCTGCAAAAGACCTGAGACTGGGACGAAGATTTGCCTTCCAACAAGACAATGATCTCAAACATAAAGCAAAATCTACAATGGAATGGTTCACAAATAAACGTATTCAGGTCTTAGAATGGCCAAGTCAAAGTCCAGACCTAAATCCAATCAACAATCTGTGGAAAGAGCTGAAAACTGCTGTTCACAAATGCTCTCCATCCAACCTCACTCAGCTCGAGCAATTTGTAAAGGAAGAATGGGCAAGAATTTCAGTCTCTCGATGTGCATAACTGAGAGAGACATACCCCAAGCGACTTGCAGTGGTAATCGCAGCAAAAGGTGGCACTACAAAGTATTAACTTAAAGTGGACAAATAATATTGCACACCCCAATTTTCAGTTATTTATTTTTTAAAAAAGTTTAAATGAAGCAAAAAATTTTGTTCAACTTCACAATTGTGTCTCACTTGTTGATTCTTCACCATAACATTAAAATTTTATCTTTTATGCTTGAAGCCTGAAATGTGGGAAAAGGTTGAAAAATTCAAGGGAGCCGAATACTTTCGCAAGGCACTGTATTACAAGCAAATATATATTTAAATGAACACTTTTGTAGCAGCCAATAAAAAGATGATGATTCATTAAGGTATGTACAGCAGCGTTGAGTAAAACCCTTAAATAAATTGTAATATTTCTGCCCAACTTGGATGCTACTCAAAATATTTTGACTTGGTGTTTTCATGCCAATCTCAGCCATCTGCGCTAATATCGGTGGATCATGGGCAGAATGGAGCATGGCTGTGCCTGTCAAAATCATGAAAAGTTATGCCACTTTAGAAAAGACTAAAGAAAAAGACTTTGGGGACAAGAAGAAAAAAAAAAGAGAAAAAGTCCTAGTGATAAAATTATTGAGGCTACAATTATGTGATACATGCAGATTTCAACACCCATCAGACGAAGACGATAGTACTCCAACCCACATGATTCGACACAGCCGACTGGACTATAGACTACTTCAGCACACTGCCCTGCCTTAGCTCTCGTAAACCAGCATTGGAAAATTCTCTGGTAATGTTCTCTTAGGATACCCTCTATCACCACAATAATGCATAAATAACTTTTAAAAAATGACATGGGTTCCCCTCTAGTTTTAATAACAAGGCCAGGTAAAGCAGACATCTGGGGGCCGCTATTATCAGGCTGGCAAGGCCCATGGGTATTTGGCTGTTCCGAGCCTAAAAATATCAGTCCTTTGAGCTCAGTGAGACCCAGCGACACTTATGAGAGTTCTCATCACAAACTGGCCTCTGTGAATAGCTGTGCTTTACTGCTATTCACAGTCACCGGAGCTGCTTGGAAGGGTCCAATATCCATGGATCTTCCCAACCTGATATTACCATCCCCCAGCTGTATGCATTACCTTGGCCCGTTATCAAAAATTGAGGGAAACTCACACGTTTTTGTATTAACAATTATAGTAAACTACATACGCAAGGCACGAATTATATATCAGATAGATATCCGTGTGCCTTGTGTGTGTAGTGTCATGATTCTGCCCTGTGAGCTCCACTTTCCTGCAGAGCTTTTGCTGGTCCCTGTGGTTTTCCCCGGGTTCCGGTTGTGTCTTTGTGGTGGAAGAGGGGTCTTTCCTTCGGGGCCTTATTTCAGGTACTGCTCTGCTTTATGTGGGAGCTGTTTCCTTGGAAGTACTGCCAGTGATACTTCCTGCTAGGCAGTCGTTGTCTCTAGTTCCCGTGAGTGTCTTCCCTGATCTTGTTCCTCTACCTTGTTTCCCCGTCCCCCTCCTGACTCCTTCCTACTGACTTCATTCCCTCATGCTCTGACCTCGGCTTGCTCTCCGAATCAGTCTCTGCCCACCCCCTTGTACTGACATGACCTCACTGTGTACGGACTCCGGCTAGGTCTCTGACTGCATCTCTGTCCGCCCCTGTACTGACGTCATCTCTTCGTGTACCGACTCCAGCTAGCTCGCTTACTCCATCTCAACCCGGCCCCTTGTACTTACGTGACCTCTCTGTGTACTGACTCCTGGCTTGTTTGACTGTTCCTCAATAGGTTCTGCTTCACCTAGTGTATTAACCCGGCAGCTACTGTCTTTGTGTTTTGGCGACATGTAGTGATTTGGTTGCTAACTGCACCCAGGTTAACATCGTCACATGTAATTTTCTGTACTTGTTAATAAATAAATGAAAAATAACCCCCCCCTCCTATTTCTCATATCCAGCAAAGGTAAAGCAGAGAGCAGAGGGCTGATATTAACAAGCTGGGATGTTCCATGGATATTGGCCAGTTGCCCCAGAACTGGTGCATCAATTAGAAAAGCCAATTCTTGAACTTTGCCCGGTTCTTACCAATTGCCCTGGTGCAGTGGCAATGGGGGGGGGGGTAATATTTTGGGGGTTGATGTCAGCTAGCATCAAGCCCAGGGGTTAGTAATTGAGAGGTGTCGATTAGACATCCCCATTACTAACCCCCCACACTATCCCTTGTTTACCAATTTATTATCAAAATTGTTCCCATGAAGCTCCTTTGTTGTAGTCCATATTCCCGATTGCAGCTCCAACGACTGTGAATAGTAGTAAAGTACAGCTATTCACAGGAGCTGGGTAGTGACAACAACTTTCATCAGTGTCACCAGTGTCTCACTGAGCACAGAGCAATGAGGAGGAGCTGGACAATTCTTGGGCAGCTGGAGGCTGGTATTTTTAGCCTGGGAAGGGCCAAATATCCATGGATAGTTCCAACCTGCTAATATCAGCCTTCACCTGTCTGCTTTATCTTGGCTGGTTATGAAAAAATAAGGGGGATCCCATGTCCTTTTTTTAAATTATTTATTTAGTTCCCAGCAGTGACTTTGGAGTCAAAGATGTATCCAGGCGTCTTCACCATGCTGTTCCCATTCCATTTGAGCACTGTTTCCATCCATTTCAGCGATTTTTCTACCCTCCCAGCCTTCCTATTAGGCTATGTTCCCATGTCCTGTAATCATTTCCATTCATACATATATTATATAGAGTCATTACAAACAGAGTGAGCTATTTCAAGTGTTTATTTCTGTTAATGTTGATGATTATGGCTTACAGCCAATGAAAATCCAAAAGTTATTTTCTCAGAAAATTAGAATATTATATAAGACCAACTGAAAAAATTATTTTAACTTCAGAAAAGTTGGCCTACTGAAAAGTCTGTACAGTAAATGCACTCAATACTTGATCGGGGCTCCTTTTGCATGAATTACTGCATCAATGCAGCTTGGCATGAAGGTGATCAGCCTGTGGCAGTGCTAAGGTGTTATGGAAGCCCAGGTTGCTTTGATAACAGCCTTCAGCTCGTCTGCATTGTTGGGTCTGATGTCCCTCATCTTCCTCTTGACAATACCCCATAAATTCTCCATGGGGTTTAGGTTAGGCGAGTTTGCTGGCCAATCAAGCACAGTGATACTGTGGTTATTAAACCAGGTATTGGTACTTTTGGCAGTGTGGACAGGTGTCAAGTCCTGCTGGAAAATTAAATTTCCATCTGCAAAAAGTTTAATCGGTAGAGGAAAGTGTGAAGCCCCTGGACTATCAGGTCGTCACAGGGTACTGCACAAGCTGCCCTTCTGTGCAGTATTTCACCTCCCTCTTGGTTCTGGGTCCCTAACTAAATGGTGTTGCCTCCAACAGCAAATCAAATCCTAGATACACCCTGCACCACACCCACCAGGCACACCAGTGGATGGCTTGAGTGGAATAGAGTCACCCACCTGGGGGTCAAGGAGGGGAGGTGAGGAGTGTAGTCAGAGTAGTTGGTAGAGTGGTAGGAGGAGAGTGAGAGAGGAAGTCGGGAGCAGTGGCTCCTGGAAGAGCTGTCTAGGTTGCAGACGGTGGTCTGGGCCTAGAGGAGTCGGACCCCCGGTCGCAGGGGATTGTGGCAAGGTGCCTGGACTTGTCAAGGAGGACAGCTGGCAGCTAAGCACTATCACTGGTCCAGGACCAAAGGCACCTAGGTGTGGGAGTAGCTTCAGGCAACCCGACAATTCACCTGAGGAGAACGGGGCCTTCATGATCCATTCCCACCCGCTCCAGAATCTGGGCACTAGCGTAACGAGGGGGATAGGACTTTCCAATCCAAAACGGTCCAGAAAATCCCAAGCGTGAGCCCTGAGAGCAAGCTCCCACACTTAGCCATAGTGGGGAGCGGGGCCTGGCTAGTTCCATACTACTGGGCCACCAAGTTGAAGTCAAACTTAGTGCCAGGAGGCAGGTCACGGATCACCAGGCAACACCATAGGGGATGGGACCCGGACGAGTTCCCGTCAGCGGCAACGGTACACAGAGAATTGGTTTACCCCGTTGTCAGCGTCTGCTTATGAACTGACTGAGTACGAGAGTGACCCCTGCATCCCACGACACCCCTTCACCGAGTCCCGGGGCATCCCCCTACCTGTGGAGGGTTACGACACCTTGCTGCCCCCACTTCATCACCCCAGGTACTCTCAACGGCAGCGGCGGTACTCTCCAAATTCCCGTACACCACGAGTGGCGTCACAAACTATATATCCATTCCCCTGTAAATATCCCCCTTACATTTGAGTGCCGCATGACCCCCGGGTCCGGAGACTCTCGAGCCACAGCGAACCCGGATCTGAACAGCTCGGCTGCTTCCACGGGGGCGGCACACCTCCATGAAGTGCTCTAAAATTTCCTGATAGACGGCTGTGCTGACTTTGGTCTTAATAAAGCACAGTGGACCTACACCAGTAAATGACATGGCTCCCCAAACCATCACGGATTGTGGAAACTTCACACTAGACCTCAAGCAGCTTGGAATTTGTGCCTCTCCACTCTTACTCCAGACTCTGGGACCTTGATTTCCAAATGAAATGCAAAATTTACTTTAATCTCAAAACAACACCTTGGACCACTGAGCAACAGTCCACTTCTTTTTCTCCTTGGCCCAGGTAAGACGCTTCTGGCGTTGTATATTGGTCATGAGTGGCTTGACACAAGGAATGCGACAGTTGTAGCCCATGTCCTGGATACGTCTGTGTGTGGTGGCTCTTGAAGCACTGACTCCAGCAGCGTCCACTCCTTTGTGAATCTCCCCAAATTTTTGAATAGCCTTTTCTTAACAATCCTATCAAGGTTGCGGTTATCCCAGTTGCTTGTGCACCTTTTTCTACCACACTTTTTCCCTCTACTCAACATTCCATTAATATGCTTGGATACAACACTCTGTCAATAGCCAGCTTTTTTAGCAATGACCTTTTGTGGTTTACCAGCCATGTGGAGTATGTCAATGACTGCCTTCTGGACATCTGTCAAGTCAGCAATCTTCTTCATGTTTGTGTAGCCTACTGAACCAGACTAAGGGACCATTTTAAATGCTTAGGAAGCCTTTGCAGGTGTTTTATGGTAATTATTCAAATTTTCTGAGATAATGACTTTTGGATTTTCATTGGCTGTAAGCCATAATCATCAACATTACCTGAAATAAACACTTGAAATAGATCACTATGTGTAATGACCCTATATAATATATGCGTTTCCCTTTTTGTCTTGAATTACTGAAAAAAATTAACTTTTTGATGATATTCTAATTTATTGAGATGCACTTGTACATGTCAAACTACTGCACCAGCTAGAGCCTTCTGGCCCAGTGGGAAAAAAAATACATGTGACAAAGTAAAGCTGGTTCATTCAAGACTTTATCATTACACTCAGAAATCATCTGCGCCTATAGACCCTGTGTGTCCACTAGGATTGTCCTGTTCCTATTCTGGAAGTCTTATTAAAGCAGTAAAGACTAAGTACTGGAATTCTTTATGAAAAGCAGACACAGAGCCAAAGGCCTCCATGAAAAAAGAAAATATATTGGTATCTTGCACTTGAGTACATGGCTAGAATTCATAAGACCATTTCCTTGTATGCCACATTGGATAAACAGGAGCAATCCACATACGTTGAATGAGGAATCTACTGAGCCCCTATACAGCTGCACAGGTTGCACATATGGTTTGTCCACCGCCGGTTGTTATTATTAATCATTGCTTACACTTTATTTCCTACTCTGGCCTCATTTTCCCTACTTATTTCTTAGATCGTGTCAACATGACTGTTGCCGAAATGTCAGATTTGTGACTAATTCTAGTTAATCTCGACTTTTACTGCTGGATTGCCAGTGTTGATGGAACCTGGCATTTCAAGCCCCTAAATAAAATGAATCATAAGCTTTCCATTATATCTGCCTGTTGCTATCCAGTAGTTCAGGAACAAAATAGTTTTACTCAGCTGGAAAAGCCATTGAAATGTTCTATTATGTTTTGTGAAATAAATCACTTAAACCTTTCTAATGAACATTTGTTCCTGATTTTTCTTCTTAGCAGTTACATACAACTCCCACAGTCCAGGCATTGACTCATGATTTGTGGGTGTCAAAAGAGCGCTCACGAGTCTTGCCTGTAAAGGAGGGAGGAGAATGTGGCTGACAGCACCGCAGGAGTGTCGGTATTTTTAATATAGTAGTGTTTCGTTATGGAAAGAAATCTAGAGGTAAATGGTGGAAAGAGCCTTACTGCCTAGTTATAGAAACAGAAATTATTCAAGGTTCTGCAGTACATAAGTCCTCAAAATGCCCAAAGATCTCCCATAGCACCCCAATTTCTAATCCTCTCGTCTTCTGTTATTGTATGGCTCATATTTTGAAAGCTTAGTCTGGACTTCACTGTGTAAATTTTTGTCAATCCAATCCTGCTCTATCACTTTATTAAAGAGGTATTCTTTTGTTCTTAAAGTGCTTTAGGCTATGTTCACACACTGCGTTTTTTACCTGCGTTTTGGGTCCGTTTTTGCTGCAGAAATTTCTTGAGAAATTCTTGTAACCTTTCTGGAGACATTCCCCAGCAAAACCTATGGCAAAAAAAATTAGCTGTGCACACACTGCGTTTTTTTCTTAAGAAAATTCTTTCAGTAGATTTTCTTAAGAAAAAGAATGAGCATGTCACTTCTTTTCTGCAGCTAACTGCGTTTTTTGCCATAGATAATTGGCACAATAACGCAGGGAGCAACCAGCGGTAAAAACGCACCAAAAACGGACCGAAAACGCACCAAAAACGCACCGAAAACGCGGCAAAAACGCAGGTGCGTTTTTGGTGCGTTTTTTAACACAGGTGCACTCTTAAGAAATTTCTTAAGAAATTTCTTAAGAAAAATCATTTTTCTAGTGTGAACATAGCCTTAAGTAGTTAGAATAAAAATAAGCAAGTTTGCAAATAACTTGCTTTCTATCTGCTTTCATTCGCCTGCAAAGAGAGCTTTTATAATTTATAGTGTACAGCTGGTTTCCAAGGAGCATGGCTCCCAGAACCTGTCCCAGAGTGTGCAGTAGCTACCTTCTTGGGGATGGGTTAACTCTTAACATTCAAGTCAGCTCTCTTCAGCCCAGCAGTTAGCTGCTCACCGCCGTCCCTTTCCTTCCCTTCTCTCAACTTCTGAAGAGATGCAGTTATAAATTACCTGCCAACAGCTTTGACAGCAGGTCTATTAATCATGGCTCGCTGCTCTCCCTGCCTTTTGCTCTCCAAGAGCGCTTAGTCCAGTATGCTTGTCTACATAGCCTATTATTGCTATGTTAAAATACGTAGAAGTGATAACAGTGTAGACTCCAGAACAAGCCACCCATGGCTGAATGTGTTCTACCAGAACTTGTGCTGAGCTTTATAGTTCTAGTACAGTAGAGTCCACCAAGGAGTTTGATATGGCCCGCAGGGCCTGGTGACGTTGACTAACTTTCTCCTATATTTGTGTCTTCAAGACGTGAATACATTTGAACACTGTGGTGCCGGGACTGGGGCTAAGGAACACAGAGCATAGAAGCTTCTATAATCCCAGCCCTAAGATGCAGCAGTATGATGAGTTCTGCACGTTACTAATTTCATCACACTGCTGCTGGCACTGGGTCGCAGAGGACATAGCAGGGACTAGTAAGCACTCCAGGAGGAGCTGCAGATAAAATGTGTTTCAGGATTGTTAATGTGTTAATTTCCAGGAGATATAATAAAGCAATGGGGAATATTATGCAGCAGTGGGGGATATTATAGAACAGTGGGGGAAATTATGGAGCTGTGGGGTATTATGGAGCTTTGGTGGATACTATGGAGCAGTGGGGGACATTATGGAGCTGTGGGGGTATTGTGGAGCTATGGGGGATATTATGGAGATATGTGGGATATTGTGGACATTTACAAGATATTATTGAGCATAATGTAGCATGGAATAGGGACTTTAAGCAGAGAGGCAGTGTGGGGGAATATTATGGAAAGGGTCAGTGTGAGAGTGGCATTATGGAGAGGAGCAGTGTGTGGGGGGGGACGTTATTGAGAGAGTAAAGGCCACTTTACACGCAGAGATAAATCTTTGGCAGATCTCTGGTTGCACTAAAATCATGGACATATTGTTCCATTTGTACACGGCCACAAACCTGGCACTGATTGTCCACAATTTCACTGCAATCACAGATCTGCCGCAGATTTTTCTCTGTGTGTAAAGTGGCCTTTAGTGAAAGACAACACTATGGAGAGGGGCTGTGTGGGGGGATAATATGAATAGAGCAGTGTGGGGTGGGGGGGTAGATATTATGGAGAGATTTAGTGTGTGGTGGAGATATTATGGAGAGGGGTAGTGTGTGGGGGATATTATTGAGAGGGGTAGTGTGGAGGAATATTATGGAGAGGGCCATTGTGGAGAAAAGCATTGTGTGGATGATATTAAGGAGAGGGGCAGTGTGGGTGGGACATTACAGAGAGGCAATGTGTGTGGGGGATTTTAGTAATAGAGGCATTGTGAGGGGGTCATTATCGAGAGGGGGGTGTTTTGGGCAGATACAGTATTTTGTACAGTACACAGTGAGGTGCAACATGAGAGATATTTATGTACTGTCAGTGGTTCTGGTATTGCGTAAATGAACTGATGGTGGTTCTGGCTCCACATACATGTGCTGTTGGTGGTTCTGCTCTTGTACACATTTAGCAATCTAGAACGTGCTTCATAGCTTAGTAAAACTTAAAAGCCTCAAAATTTAGAGATCTCAGGTTAAGAGGAGTATTTGGTGAGTTTCTGCTTTAAAAACTCAGTTCAAGTTAGCATGTGTTCACAATGATTTTTTATGGAGCAGAAACTCTTCAAATCATCCTCAATTACTCAAAACATGCTACTGGTGATGTATTAATGTACTGATCATAGTTCTGGTGATATGTTCATGTAAGTAGCCCTTTAAAATATTTACAGCTCTTGAGATTGATTCAATATGGTGATGTGGCCTTGGACCAAAAAATGTCATGCACCCCTGTACTAATACTACAGTTCTACTATTCATTAAAGCTGTCATTCATGGAGGATTGCCCACCCCATCAGAAACTAGAAAGCTGTGTGCTGCTCAACATCTTGAAAATACCCATTTAAAGCTATGTTCACATGTTGCTCTTTTGCTGCTTTTTTCTGCAGCCAAAACCTGCTGTCTTGGCAATAAAAAAGCTGCTTACAAAAAGCAGGTTTTGCTGCTTTTGTGTTGCATTTTTGGTGCAGTTTGTATATGACATTTATCTACAGCATATCTTTAATACAGATTGTTTTGTTCCCCAAAAAAGCAGAAAAATGCAGCGGACGCACATGTATGTGGGCTTTCTGAAATCTCACAGCTTTTGATGGTACTGTAAAAAGCAACTTTTAATTTACAGAAAAATAAGTATTAAAAAAACGCTACAAAACATGTGAACATAACCTAAGCCTGCCGCTCTACTTCACTACATTATTAAAGTGCACAATACATTATCAAAAAATACTGTAAGAATATACAAAGTGCAGATAAATAATACATAATTGTGTTACTCACTGCTGGCCATATTACTCCTCCGTAGCCTTCAATGGACTCCTGAATAATAATTTCATACCCTGCACACCAGATATATTCTTTACCAAAACAGGAGTAGACAGTGGGAGTCCATGCCTTGAGGGGTTGGACAGATTGTTCGGAGTTACATATGACATCTAAATAAAAATATAATTTTTTATTAAAATCATATTACAAGGATAGAAGTCAACAAAAAACAGTCCCCCTACATGTTATGCTTTTTTTTTTATTAACCCCTCACCTATTTACAACTTTTTTTCTTACTTTTCCCTCAACATAGCCATATGAGGTTTGTTTTTTTAACATGATAAAGTGTAATTTTGAATGACACCATTTATTTTACCTTATAATGTACCCAAAATGGTGAAAAAAATCAAAGTGCAGAAAAAATATGGAGAGAAATAAAAACAAACAATAGATTTTTGGGTTTTGTTTTAATGGTGGTTTTGTTTTAATGGTTTTAATTCATTGTGCGGTAAATGGTAAAAAAAAAAAAAAGGCAAAATTATTCACATGGTCGCTAAGTTAATGGCATATTTTAATGTTTAATACTTTTTGTTTAGTTATTCAATTAGTTTTAAGTGTTTATTTCACATTTTTTGAGTCCCCTTAGGGTACTTTAACCTGTCTTGGATATGTAATAAATGTGCCGATATCACACTAGGCAACTAGCTCTTATCACATCAGTTACCGCTATATACAGTGCAAGTGCTGGCTGCAATACACAGCTGGCGCCTGCACTGTATATAGCGGGTTCAGTTCCTGAGCCCACTTCCATAGAGATAGCGCAGAGCCATCATACATGTACAATATGAGCATTCTCATTCTTAGATATTTACTGAATATCCAAAATGTCTCATGGATGCCAATACCAGAATTGTTAGAATATAACTATTGTTTTAAATATTTTTTGATTGTTATAGAAAATGTGAATATACAGTGCTGGCCAAAAGTATTGGCACCCCTGCAATTCTGTCAGATAATTCTCAGTTTCTTCTTGAAAATGATTGCAATCACAAATTCTTTGGTATTATTATCTTAATTTATTTTGCTTGCAATGAAAAAACACAAAAAAGAATGAAACAAAAATCAAATCATTGATCATTTCACACAAAACTCCAAAAATGGGCCACACAAAAGTATTGGCACCCTTAGGGGCACTTTGCACACTGCGACATCGCAAGCCGATGCTGCGATGCCGAGCGCGATAGTCCCCGCCCCAGTCGCAACTGAGATATCCTTGTGATAGCTGCCGTAGCGAACATTATCGCTACGGCAGCTTCACATGGACTCCCCTGTTCTGCGACCATCGCTCTGGCCGGCGGGCGGGTCGTATGGCGTCACTGCGACGTCACACGGCAGGCGGCCAATAGGAGCGGAGGGGCGGAGATGAGCGGGATGTAAACATCCCGCCCACATCCTTCCTTCCGCATATCCTACGGAAGCCGCAGTGACGCCGGTAGGAGATGTTCCTCGCTCCTGCGGCTTCACACACAGCGATGTGTGCTGCTGCAGGAACGAGGAACAACATCGGACCGTCGCGTCAGCGTAATCATGGATTACGCCGACGCTGCACCGATGATGCGATTACGACGCTTTTGCGCTTGTTAATCGTATCATCGAGCCTTTACACACTACAATGTCGCATGCGATGCCGGAAGTACGTCATTTTCAATTTGACCCCACCGACATTGCACCTGCGATGTCGTAGTGTGCAAAGCCCGCCTTAGCCTAATACTTGGTTGCACAACCTTTAACCAAAATAACTGCGAACAACCGCTTCCGGTAACCATCAATGAGTTTCTTACAATGCTCTGCTGGAATTTTAGACCATTTTTCTTTGGCAAACTGCTCCAGGTCCCTGAGATTTGAAGGGTGCCATTTTGAGATCTCTCCACAGGTGTTCTATGGGATTCAGGTCTGGACTCATTGCTGGCCACTTTAGTAGTCTCCAGTGCTTTCTCTCAAACCATTTTCTAGTGCTTTCTGAAGTGTATTTTGGGTCATTGTCCTCCTGGAAGACCCATGACCTCTGAGGGAGACTGGGCCCTATATTATGCTGCAAAATTTGTTGGTAGTCTTCAGACTTTATAATGTTTTGCACACGGTCAAGCAGTCCAGTGCCAGAGGCAGCAAAGCAACCCCAAAACATCAGGGAACCTCCGCCATGTTTGACTGTAGGGGCCGTGTTCTTTTCTTTTAATGCCTCTTTTTTTTTCCTGTGAACTCTATGTTGATGGCTTTTCCCAAAAAGCTCTACTTTTGTCTCATCTGACCAGAGAACATTCTTCCAAAACGTTTTAGGCTTTCTCGGGTAAGTTTTGGCAAACTCCAGCCTGGCTTTTTTATGTCTCGGGGTAAGGCGGGCTTTACACGTTGCGACATCGGTAACGATATATCGTCGGGGTCACGTCGTTAGTGACGCACATCCAGCGCCATTACCGACATCGCAGCGTGTAAACCCTAGGAGCGACGATCACCGATCGCAAAAACGTCAAAGACCGTTGATCGGTGACACGTCGCTCCTTTTCATAATATTGCTGCTGCTGCCGGTACGATGTTGTTCGTCATTCCTGTGGCAGCACACATGGCTGTGTGTGAAGCCGCAGGAACGACAAACATCTCCTTACCTGCGTCCCGCCAGCAATGCGGAAGGAAGAAGGTGGGCGGGATGTTATGTCCCGCTCATCTCCGCCCCCTCCGCTTCTATTGGCCGGCCGCTTAGTGACGTCACGGTGACGTCGCTGTGACACTGAATGCACCTCCCCCTTGAAGGAGGGATTGTTCAGCCGTCACAGCAATGTCGCCGACCAGGTATGTGCGTGTGAAGCTGCCGTAGCGATAATGTTCGCTACAGCAGCAATCACCACATATCAGCCATGCGATGGGGGCGGGTGCTATTGCGCTCGACATCGCTAGCAATTGCTAGCGATGTCGCAGCGTGTAAAGCTCGCCTAAGAAGTGGGGTCTTCCTGGGTATCCTACCATACAGTCCTTTTTCATTCAGACACCGACTGATAGTACGGGTTAACACCCCACCCCACATACTGTCTCCTCCCCAAAATCCTTTAGAATGTAAGCCTGCAAGGGCAGGGCCCTCTTCCCTCTGTACTAGTCTGTCTATTGTAACTTGTATATGTTTTCTGTATGTAACCCCCTTCTCATGTACAGCACCATGGAATCAATGGTGCTCTATAAATAAATAATTTTTTCCTTCCACATCTAGGGAGGTTAGCCACAGTACCATGGGCTTTAAACATCTTGATGACACTGCACACCGTAGACACAGGAACTTTAAGGTCTTTGGAGATGGAATTCTAGCCTTGAGATTGCTCATGCTTCTTCACAATTTGGATTCTCAAGACCTCAGACAGTTCTTTGGTCTTCTTTCTTTTCTCCATGCTCAGTGTGGTACACACAAGGACAAAGGACAGAGGTTGAGTCACCTTTAATCCATGTCAACTGGCTGCAAGTGTGATTTAGTTATTGCCAACACCTGTTAGGTGCCACAGGTAAGTTACAGGTGCTGTTAATTACACAAATTAGAGAAGCATCACATGATTTTTCAAACAGTGCCAATACTTTTGTCCACCCCGTTTTTATGTTTGGTGTGGAATATATCCAATTTGACTTTATGACACTTTTGTTTATTTTTTTTTCATTGAAGACAAATTAAATGAAGAGAATAATACCAAAGAATTTGTGATTGCAATCATTTTCAAGAATAAACTGAGTATTATCTGACAGAATTGCAGGGGTGCCAATACTTTTGGCCAGCACTGTAGAAACAACTTTTGAGATGTCTTTGAGATATGACAGTAAATATCAGTTATCAGCATCTCTATGATTGTTCAGTCTTAGCTTATTGATCCCCCACTGATATGCCCCAGAATGGTATATCACTAGATCAGTGATGTCAAACTCAAATACAAAGAGGGCCAATTAAGCACTTGGACCAAGCCCTTGGTCAACCTAGACTCGGGCACCACATTGTCCTTTATACAGAATAATGGGCCCCACATAGTCCTCTATAGAGAATAATGGACCCCACATAGTCCTCCAAACAGAATAATGTGCCCCACATAGTGCTCAATATAACATTATGAGTCCTATATAGTCCTCCATACAGCATAATGTGCCCCACATAGTCCTCCATATACTGTATTATTATGGCCCCATGTAGTCCTCCATATAGTATTATGGTCCTCATATAGTCCTCCATATAGGATTATGACCCCATGTAGTCCTCCATATAGTAATATGGTCCCCATATAGTCCTCCATATAGTATTATGGCTCCATGTAGTCCTCCATATAGTATTATGGTCCCCATATAGTCCTCCATATAGTATTATGGCCCCATGTAGTCCTCCATATAGTATTATGGTCCCATGTAGTCCTCCATATAGTATTATGGTCCCATGTAGTCCTCCATATAGTATTATGGTCCCCATATAGTCCTCCATATAGTATTATGGGCCCATGTAGTCCTCCATATAGCATTATGGCCCCATATAGTCCTCCATATAGCATTATGGCCCCACGTAGTTCTCCATATAGTATTATGTCCCCATATACTCTTCCACTAGCCAATTAATCTCAGAACTAACCCATCTAAATTCAATGTCAACATCAATATTGAAGTGTCTTTTAAAAAAAGAACTTCTAATATTATGGAAAAATAACAATGTAAATATGTCAGGACTCCAGCTGGTACTTAGGAAGTAAGAATATGTGTGATGGAAGGTAAAGTAATTACGTCTGCTAATTACATGTAATAAATATTAGAATCAGACCCAAAACTAAAAGTCTCTATCTGCTGGAAATAGGTTGGCAGATCACGATTACTATATTATTGAGGGTCTCTTTAAATAGAGTGGCAGCTCACGATTACTATATTATTGAGGGTCTCTGGAAATAGAGTGGCAGCTCACGATAACTATATTAATGAAGGTCTCTGGAAATAGGGTGGCAGCTCACGATAACTATATTAATGAAGGTCTCTGGAAATAGGGTGGCAGCTCACAATTACTATATTATTGAGGGTCTCTGGAAATAGGGTGGCAGCTCACAATTACTATATTATTGAGGGTCTCTGGAAATAGGGTGGCAGCTCACGATTACTATATTATTGAGGGTCTCTGGAAATAGGGTGGCAGCTCACGATTACTATATTATTGAGGGTCTCTGGAAATAGGGTGGCAGCTCACGATTACTATATTATTGAGGGTCTCTGGAAATAGGGTGGCAGCTCCCGATTACTATATTATTGAGGGTCTCTGGAAATAGGGTGGCAGCTCACAATTACTATATTATTGAGGGTCTCTGGAAATAGGGTGGCAGCTCACGATTACTATATTATTGAGGGTCTCTGGAAATAGGGTGGCAGCTCACGATTACTATATTATTGAGGATCTCTGGAAATAGGGTGGCAGCTCACAATTACTATATTATTGAGGGTCTCTGGAAATAGGGTGGCAGCTCACTATTACTATATTATTGAGGGTCTCTGGAAATAGGGTGGCAGCTCACGATTACTATATTATTGAGGGCCTCTGGAAGGGTGGCAGCTCCCGATTACTATGTCATTGAGGGTCTCTGGAAATAGGGTGGCAGCTCACGATTACTATATTATTGAGGGTCTCTGGAAATAGGGTGGCAGCTCACTATTACTATATTATTGAGAGTCTCTGGAAATAGGGTGGCAGCTCACGCTTACTATATTAGTGAGGGTCTCTGGAAATAGGGGGGCAGCTCACTATTACTATGTAATTGAGGGTCTTTGGAAATAGGGTGGCAGCTCCCGATTACTATATTATTGAGGGTCTCTGGAAATAGGGTGGCAGCTCACGCTTACTATATTAGTGAAGTGTCTGGTAATAGGGTGGTAGCTCACTATTACTATGTAATTGAGGGTCTTTGGAAATAGGGTGGCAGCTCACTATTACTATATTATTGAGGGTCTCTGGAAATAGGGTGGCAGCTCACGCTTACTATATTAGTGAGGGTCTCTGGAAATAGGGTGGCAGCTCCCGATTACTATATTATTGAGGGTCTCTGGAAATAGGGTGGCAGCTCACGCTTACTATATTAGTGAAGGTCTCTGGTAATAGGGTGGTAGCTCACTATTACTATGTAATTGAGGGTCTTTGGAAATAGGGTGTCAGCTCACTGTATGTATTGTGGGGAATAGGAATTGACAGATTTTGAACTGTTGAATAAGGTATTAAAAGACAAAGTGTTTAGCATTTTATGTTGAATGCTGACTATTTCTGGCCATGTCTAATATAAAATACCATATTCTGGGAATGCAAAGTTTCTTTACAAGCCATCAGAATGCTACATTGAGTCTCATTGTGGGGGAAGGGTCCATTTCTATATGTAGTACATCTGCTTGGCATTTGCCCATCATTATGGTTCAGAAACAGCCTCCATGTTATGTTTAGCCAGTTCTCATCATTACATCTCTGTGCCTGACTAAGTTGTGGTGGCATCTACAGGTAGTCTGCACCAGCCTGTGATACGTGGGTCATATTCCTCAGCCTCTAGAATTATACCAGCTTTATACACATTTGTAACATATATAGACCTTAGATGAAGTAATATGTGGATGGCATTATTTGGGCACAGCAACAAACACTGGGCTGATGTAGATGCCATTCTGACTCCTCCAGCTGCTCCTTGCTATGATGAGGATGGTTGAAGAGGAGACATATAGAAGATGCTTGTTGAATGGGGTCAGGGCACTATGCACCTACCTTTCTGATGGTCCCCCAGTAGAGGGGTCTCTGCAGACTCGGGGTCTGGCACATCCTGCTGTTCTCCTCCTTCTTCATCACCCACAGTTTCATTAGCTCTCTCCCAGCTGTCCTCCTCCTCTGCAGCGGGGAGCTGAGGCTGCACACAGGGCACACACTCCAAACACTCAGCATCCATAGCAAGTCCCTGATCCCAGGGTGGAGGACGAGCAGGCTGCAGGGATCAGACAGAGGACCTCATCCTCCAGCTCTGCTCTACGGTGTGTGCTGGGAGGGCTGGGGGCAGGCTGTCATCTGCGCTGCTGTCCTCAAGGAGGGGGGACCACTGATTACTAATCTGGACCACGTCCTACAGGAGACACAATAGACATAAGGCAGCTCTGCTGTATCAGACTGGCATCATTAGGCAGTCACAGGATGGCAAGTCTGCATGTAAACTGAGGAGATGGCACCTTCATCAGATAAGGATAGAAAACAGAGTTACAAGATTCATGGAGGAACTGAAAACATAAGAAAGTGCAGATGGAATGTGAGCAGCTGCTGCTTGTAGCCCTGAGTCTTCCATACTGCAAGGAAACAAATTCAGGTTATTTATACGAAGTTATTGCTCATTCAGAGATTTTTTCTATATAAAAGAGGACAGAGTTTCATCAGTGTTTTTGATCAGGTTGCTAGGTGAGTCAGTTTTTACTATCAGTGTTTATTTTCAGTGTTTTCAGATGATAAGAACAAATGATGGACGTTTCTCACACTTCTATCAAACAGTCCTTGAAAAGTGGATGGCGACCCAGAGCTGTCCAATATTTTCATGGACCTATAGATTTGCATTGGTTAGACTGTTCAAGACGTGGATCAAGATTGCACGTGTGTTGCCCAGGGAAAGGGGTACTCGGTCCCGGGTGGTTTACTACTGGGGAATGTCACTTTGGTGGCCATTGCCCGGTCCCGTGCCCAGGGTGCTTTTTAATGGGGAGTATTTACAGGGGAGATTAATTGATAATTGGTTTGAAATATAATGTGTCACTCAAGGTAGTTTCCACAGTAGTTAATTGCTAAGAGGCGCAACAATAGTACCTCATTTGAAGTCGAAAAAAGAAGTCATTTGTGTGACGCCACCTGCGGGTTGCGGTTAAGATGGTGAAACTGCCGCTGCTGAGTTGATTATCTCTAGGGCTGGTGATAATGGCAGCTGTGGTAGGCCCTCCGTGGGTAGGGCTGAGCCCAGGAGATATATGATGGAGTAATAAAGGAGGCCACACCGTGGTTTGTAGTTAACAGTCTCTACCCACTCTTGACCCTCGGACGGCTGGTTCAGGTCCCTGTAGCTCCAGTGCCAGTTGATGAATCAGTTGCTCTGTCCCTGGCACACTCAGTGTGGTTGGGTCCCCGTAGCGTGGAGCATTTTGGGCCTGACAGTCCTTTTTTGTGTCAGTCTCCTTGTCCGTACGGCGGGCAGTGTGGACCCTGTAGGGCTGGTCTGTGTCCCAAACTCTTATCCTTGCTTTACTGCTGATGCCCCTGGATCTTTGAGTCAGTGAGGTCCGTGGAGGTCCCCTCACTGTGCAGATATTTGCCAGACCGTATGAAACTGATGTCTGACCTAGGGCCCTGTGGCTAGTTGGTGCTCTGTTCACAGCGGTACTCGGGTGTACCTGCCCTGGCGACCACTCTCCTGTGCCCCCAGGTCACCGTTACACGATCCAGCTCTAGGCACTTCTTTCCTCTTTCACTCACTACTACTGCTCGACTGACTGCTGTCCCCTCCCACCAGGTTGTCTAGTCCCCTGGTCTGCCTCCGCCCTCTAGGTGGCCATCCCCTTGTGTCCAACTAGCCAATTACCCCTGGTGTGGAGTGGTAACTAGCATTTTGGTGTGTCTAGGTGTTGCTGGCACTGGTGTACCAGGTGCCAGTGGGTTAGGCCCTGCATCCTGGTGAGGATGCAGTTCCTAGTAGTGCACTGAGGGGCTCAGGGGCGGTACACACGCATCTCTGGATTTTTGCAAACCATAGGCTACAATTGGTACAAGTTTTATCCATGAAATTGTAGCACCCCTGCGGTACCAGGTGTCACAAATGTAACCCGTGGAAACCCAAACCCCATAATATCCGTGCCAGTAAGTACACCAGCACCTTCAGGCCACATACACAACCCTGACACTAACCCGGGAGACAGCCCAGTAACAGGTAAAAGGGGAGGGTACTGATTGGATGTAGCCACCCAGTGAGGGGGAGAGGCCAATGGTCAGTGGGGAAGCTGACAAGAAGTAGTGAGTTCAGTTGAGGAGTAGTAGGAGAGTAGTGAGGAGGAGGAGGAGAGAGGAGTGAAGTTAAGGAGAAAGTAAGTACTGAAAGCAGACGGGCAGAGACAACGGAGAGCTGTAAAGAAGTGAGAACTGTGGAGTACAGCACCAGGACTCCAGGCACTGTGGGTTACCTGTGGAAGCAGTAGACTCCAGGAACCACAGAGGGCCTGTGGAAGTTCGGAACCAAGGCTCACGGGACTCAGCACAAGGCGGGGTGCAGACCCTAGGACAGCGGGACACTTTATGGTCAGCTGCTAACTCTGCCGGGCGAGACGATCTCCAGGGTCAATCGCCAACGTAAGAAAGCCTGAAGCACAAGCAGCAAAGAGGGGACCGGGGACATAACCCCTTAAATAGTTCAGGCTTCCTACATTAGTGACCAGACTGAAGAGAAGGGACTTCCAAGTAGCTCCAGGCCACAGGAGTACAATCACAACAAGTGTGCACGGAGGACAGCCATCCCAGGTCAGGCTGGAACGGAGAACAAGGGGAGCGGATACACCTGGAACCAGCACCCGTGGTTCTAGCAACAAAAGTAAACAAGGCAAGTTAAAAAGCAACACTGGTGTGCACTGTTTCTTGACGACGTGCACTCACATAAACTGTTTCCCACTACAACCCCCATCCACTGCTGAGGCATGTCCCTGCTTGCGGAGGGCTCTAACCATCCAGGCTGCATCACTCCATCAGCCCCAGCAGAAATCTGCAGCGGCAGCCCCAAATAACCTGGCCGCACACCGTAAGTGGCGTAGTCGACAAACACTTTTATTATTTTATTTTATTTTTACCAAAAACCGGTACCGGGCCGCAACCACGACTGACCCCACCGAGCACTACAGACCCCGGAACAGAGTTATTCCCTTCTCTGAATTTCATGGTGAAGACGGGAATGACTGCTTCAATAGGTGGCTCTATAGTTTGTCTACTTTCTCCCTGAAGAGATAAATTGCATATTTCCCAGAGGAGCATTGCGGCTATGTCTTCTCACTACTGGCATGCTGGAATGTTATCAGTCTCCACAAGGAGAAAAGTTTTCCCCTTAGACCCTGTCTTAAGGGTGTTTTACACGCTGTGACATCGCTACCGATATATCATTAGTGACGCACATCTGGCGCCGGTAGCGACATCGCAGCGTGTGACACCAAGGAGAAACGATCGCAAAATCGTTCAAAACCGATGATCGTTGACACGTTGCTCCTTTCCTTAATATCGCTGCTGCCACAGGTACGATGTTGTTCGTCGTTCCTGCGGCATCACACATCGCTATGTGTGACACCGCAGGAACGACGAACATCTCCTTACCTCCGTCCACGGGCAATGCGGAATGAAGAAGGTGGGCGGGATGTTACGTCCCGCTCATCTCCGCCCCTCCGCTTCTATTGGGCGGCCGCTTAGTGACGCCGCAGTGACGTCGCTATGACGCCGAACGCACCACCCCCTTGAGGGAGGGATTCTTCGGCGGTCACAGCGGCGTCGCTGACAAGGTATGTGCATTTGACGCTGCTGTAGCGATAATGTTCACTACGGCAGTGATCAACAAATGTCGCACGAACGACGGGGGCAGGTGCTATCACAGCATGGAAAGCACCCTTTAGTCTGTCATATAGCCAGATCATAACTCATACTCAATCAACCTGAAACACAGTGTCTACAAAATGAGGTTCTGATCATAAATCCTAAGTCATTTGACAAGGCTCGTTGGAGGGCCACTTTTGACTTTTTAGGATTGCTACTTCCAATAGGAGGCACTAGAGTTTGTCGTCTTCCTGCCTGAAGAGACAAATTGCATGCTTTCATGGTAAGCGTTACAGAAACAGCCGAGCGCAGCTGCATTATGCTATTTACCTAACATAGAAATAAATGGGAGTACTGAAAATATTGTAGCAAAGAGAGTTACTGAGATGGGATAACTCCAGTGTTTTGGAAACAATGTTACTGCTGTGATATGCTGTTTATATGTAACTGCCATTCATTTCTATGGAAGTTACATAAAAAGCATAGATCACTTGGCAACATTGTGACACATATAGAAATATTATGGTTTCTAAATGGATATCTAGTACCGAAATCTCTGTTCCAACATGGTAATAAATCTGCAAATAGGATGACAGCATCGCTGTGCAGCACATCCCAAATGAGTGGTACCAGTATACCAGAGTGTGACCACATCTCAATCTGAGGACCCGCATATCTTGACTGTGTGCATTCTCTAATACATTGTTCTGCTGGCTTTAAGCTTCCTTACAAGCTTGTGTTTCCAGTAAAAAGCTCTTTAGTATCCGCATTATGTAGACTTAAGGGGGCTTTACACGCTACGACATCGCTAATGCGAAGTCGTTGGGGTCACGGAATTGGTGACGCACATCCAGCCGCATTAGCGATGTCGTTGCGTGTGACACCTATGACCAATTTTGCATCGTCGCAAAAACGTGCAAAATCGCTCATCGGTGACATGGGGGTCCATTCTCAAATATCGTTACTGCATCAGTAACGAAGTTGTTCCTCGTTCCTGCGGCAGCACACATCTCTCCATGTGACACAGCAGGAACGAGGAAGCTCTCCTTACCTGCCTCCCGGCCACAATGCGGAAGGAAGGAGGTGGGCGGGATGTTACGTCCCGCTCATCTCCGCCCCTCCGCTTCTATTGGGCGGCGGTTCAGTGACGCAGCTGTGACGTCGCCGGGCAGGTAAGTAGTGTGACGGGTCTGGGCGATGTTGTGCGCCATGGGCAGCGATTTGCCTGTGTCGCACAGCAGATGGGGCAGGTAACCACACTAGCAATATCGGTACTGATATCGCAGCGTGTAAAGCGGCCTTTAGTGGAGGATTCCTAGCACCTTCTCTGAGCTCTTTATAAGAAGCAGGGTTATAGTCATTTTACAGAATCCCCAAAAATGTGATCAATGGCATATTGCCATAGAATAACAAAGCAATTTACCGGATGTATGCTCTGTTGCTGTTATTCTCCACCAATCTGTTTATTTTTTGCAACAGCAATGTGTTATCTACATGTGACCACTGCAGCCAACCACTGGCTTCAGCGGTGATGCAGAGGTGGACAGGTGAGACTGGCAGCGAGCACTGGAGGTGTATTTCTGGAGCAGCCGAACATTTTACAGGTAAGTAATGGATGTTTTGTTACATTATCTCATATACTGCATTTAAGTATGTTTTGTTAATCTTATAAATCACTTTAACCCCTTCACCAGTGAGCAATTTTCCATTTTCATATTTCTCCTCCCCTTCTTCCAAGAGCCATAACTTTTTTATTTTTCCATCACTATAGCCATATGAGGTCTTGTTTCTTGCAGGACAAGTTGTATTTTTGAGTGACACCATTCATTCATTCTGCCTCATATTGTACTTGAAAACCAAAAAAAAATTCCAAGTGCAGTGAAATTACAAAAATAGTGCAATTCCACGATTTTTGAGGGAGGTTTATTTACCTTGTTCATTATATGGTAAAACTGCCCTAGCATTATAATCCCCCAGATCAGTATGAGTTTGTAGATACCAAAATTGTATAGTTTTACTTTTATTTAAGTAGAAAAAAAAATCATATTTTTTTTTGTAAAAAGAATTGCGCTTTTGTTGTCATTTTCCGAGACCCGTAGCGTTCTCATTTTTGGGCATCTGAGGCTATGTGAGGATTTTTTTTTTTGCATTGTGAGCTGACGTCTTTAATTATACTATTTCTAGGTAGATGAGACATTTTGATCTCCTGTTTTTACATTTTATTGCAATGTTGTGGCGACCAAGAAAACCTTAATTCTGGTGTTTTGTTTTTCTATCACTATGCACTTTACCAATCAGAATAATTGATTTTATCTTTGGATAGATCAGGTATTTCTGAAAACGGTGATACCAAATATGTGTTTTTTTTATTGTTTTATTTTCACTGGGACAACAGGGGGGTGATTTTGAACTTTTGTGTTTTTTTACTTTTTCATATTTTAAAATCTTTTTTTTGACTATTTATTGATTTTACTAGTCCCCTAGAAACTCACACTGTCTCATTACTTCTTCTGTTGAGAGCAATGCTTCAGTATCTTCAATCCACCAGTGCCAGTTAGCCGTAAGTCGACTTATCAGTCAGGCGTGAGCCCATATTAAAGGCATACCTCCCAACCGTCCCGGATTCTGCGGGACTGCCACGATTATTCATGTTTGTCCCGCACTCCCGCGACTCACAGCTGATGTCCCAGCTCCTTCCCTCAGTGCAGTGAATAAATTAAATTAAATTTTCATCGGCTCTGAATTATCGGGGCGTCCGGGACTCGAACCCGTGAAGCATGTGACGGATGCGTTGTAAATAGTGTGATATAAAGGCAACGAATTCCTGTGAAATAACACGTTGCATTAAGCTGAGAGAGAGCCCCCATCATCACTGCACATATACCGGCACTATGCACTTATCATCATCAATGCACACACCCCGGCACTACTGCACTCATCATCATCACCGCACACACCCTGGCACTACCGCACTCATCATTATCACCGCAGGCACTACCGCACTCAACATCACCGCACACATACCTGCACTACTGCACCCATCATCACCGCACACACACAGGCACTACCGCACTCATCACTGAATACACACCGGCACTACCGCTCCCATCATCACCGCACACAATACCTCAGTGACCTCCCCACTGACAGCGTGACTCACTTCAGCTGCTGCCTGGAGCTGACAGAGAGCAGCGGTGTTCTACGGCCGCTCCTGTCAGCTTCATGTAGCAGAGCTGGATGCATCGCAGGACCTCGTGTGGATTATGCCGGACCTGGAGGGGTATTTAGGGCTTAATAAAGTGGTGAAAGACGGTGTTTTTTTTTATCTTTTATTCCAAATAAAGTATTTTTTCGGGTGTATGTGTTTATTTACTTTCACTTGCAGGTTAATCATTGGGGATGTCTCATAGACGCCTGCCATGATTAACCTAGGACTTAGTGGCAGCTATGGGCTGCTGCCATTAACTCCTTATTACCTCAATTTTCCACCACACCAGGGCAATTCGGGATGAGCCGGGTAGAGTCCTGGGACTTTCACATCTAATGGCTGCGGCAATTCCGGGCGTCTGCTGGCTGATATTGTTAGGCTGGGGGGCTCCCCATAATGTGGGGCTCCCCATCCGGAGAATACCAGCCTTCAGCCGTGTGACTTTACCTTGGCTGGTATCAAAATTAGGGAGGACCGTACACCATTTTTTAAAATTATTTATTTAATTATTGTACCGCACGATATAGACCCGCCCACCGGCAGCTGTGATTGGTTGCAGTGAGACAGCTGTCCCTCAGCGTGGGGGCGTGTCTGACTGCAACCAATCATAGGCGCCAGTGGGCGAGGGAAGCAGGGAATACTAGATGGAATAATGAGCGACCGGAATTTTCAAAAGAGGAAAAGCCGCCGGAGCTTTGTGACAACTGTGCAGCGTCACACCCGTGATCAGTGAGTATGAGAGAGGGGATGAGAGGGGGGAGAGAGACTAGGAGTGATTTTAAATGATCTCGATCGTTCTGCTGGACATGCTGAGCATGCTCAGTAGAACGTGACTGAATCCGTCAGCGGATTCCGCCGCTTAGTGCATAGCGGGTGGAATCCGCCACCATAGACAATCATTAGACACCCTGGCGGATTCCAACGGAGTTGGAAGCGTTCCCTACATGTAGCGTTCCCTCCACTCGACGCTGCGTCAAAATAAAGTGCTGCAGCGGTCGCCTCCGGGACACTGCGGGGACTTCTCTTTAGGGACCCTTCTGGCAACAGGTAGGTCAGGTTGTTTACTTCAGAGTCGTGACGCCACTCATGGTTTGTGATCAGACTATGGGTGACCACCGCTGCTGTTTGTAATGAGCTTCTGGGGCTGATGGCGGTAGCAGTTGGATGTTGTGGCTTCCCATGAGTGAGGCGGGCCCCAGGGACTCGTGTATATGTAATGGGATCAACAATTTAGACTGCATCGTTAATGTAGAAATGGATTTGAATATTGCTTCAGCACTTGCCCACAAGGGGGCAGTGGCAGACTGTGCAATCACAAACACAGAGGTGGGAAATCCCCTGCTGCAGCTTGTGTGTTCTGACCAGGAAGAAAAAAGTGCAGGAAGGAGGTTCAGCCCCGGAGCCCAGACAGGAGAGAGCTGCGTGTGGTCTCCCTGAACAGAGGGCTCTTTTGCCACCGGATTCTTGGAGGAATCACCCTGTGGAAGTGTTTTCTGCCATCCCCGGGCTGCAGGACTTTGTTTCCACCAGGGATCTAACCGGACTGCAGAGCATCGCGCCCGGAGTGCATATACAGGGGCTGTGACAACTTGACTGCAGAGCATCACACCCTGAGTGCAAGTGCAGGGGCCGTGACCTCCCTTCTTGTGCTCGGTGTGCCCCGGGACTAAAAGACTGACTAAAATCCGTTACCAGCGGGAGAAGATCAAAGGAAAAGACCGAGGAGCTGCATCCCTTCAGCGCTGCACCGGGACCCATCATCGTGAGACTCCAGGCCTGCGACGTGGGAGCGGCATCTTCTTCTGGGACAGGCTGGTACGTGATTATAGGGAAAGTTAGGGAAAGTTGCCACCATTTTTTTGTTGTTTTTTTTCTTCTCTTCTTGCTGCGTACCCGGAAGGAGTGAAGATCCGGGGACTCCACTATACACATGTGCGCAGATAGTTTGGTTGATTGTGTTATAAATATGTCTCCTAGTAAAGAAATGTTACTACCGGTAAAATCTGAGTATGGGGATTTTGTTGGAATAGAGCATACACACACACCCGCGGCCCTACCACCGGTCGCTTCATGTGGCGTAGTCGGCAGGATGTGTGACCAACAAAATCATCCCCCGGTAGTAACTTATAACCGGACGGCTCCCCCGCCGTCTATTGTCAATCAGGTGAGAAAGTTTGACGGACGGAACTATCCTGTAACTGAATGGACTGAACAACTTAAGATAGTGGGGGAAATGTATAACACTGATCCTAAGACCTTAGCAGAGATGGCCATGCTAACATTAGAGGGGGAAGCGTGGACGACAGTCAGGCTGGAGACGGTTAGGGGCCAGCGTACGTTGGATGACTTGGTGCGGGTGCTGGAGAACACCTATGGGCCGACCACTTATGCGGGAACATTGCGCTATATGTTCTTCCGGCGTACTCAGCTCGAGTCGGAGGACATTCCTCAATATGCCAATGCCCTTCAAGTGCTACTAGAACAAGCCTGTAGAAACGAAGAACAGCTAGCTAGTACGGGTGCCCGTGACCTGGTGTTGAGAGATCAGTTCGTGACCGGATTGAGAGACCCGTACCTTAACCGCTCATTGCAAGATCTACTCCGGATAAATCCGGCCTTTACGTTCGCTGAGGTCAAACAAGAAGCTATAGAACGTTCAAGGGGACCTGTCGTGGAGACACAGACATATACCGCGGCTTGCAGGTCCATATCTGGTATCGGGACTCCGAACAGCAACACGGAAGAACTGAAGCAGATGGTGGCAGAGTTGCAGAAACAGGTGTTACAGCTCACCCTAGACCAACAGGCGGGCCGGCAAGCGAGACAACAACCCAGCCGGCCGATGGGAAGATGCTGGACATGCGGCGATCCCCGCCATAGAGCCAACCGTTGCCCCCAGAACTTTCAAGTTCATCCACAGTCCGATCTACCAGAACCAGCAAGTCATGTCCCACAACTATGGGGAGATAAGGTATGCACACCAGTGATTATGTAAGGGGAATACATGAAATAGCAGAAACTGCTGTGTGAATACTGACTTGAAAAATCCAATAGCTATATGCAAGAGTGAAAATGTGAAAAATGGAATCTGCATTACTGCCATGAACATATGAATCAAGAGAAATTTAGCTACTGAATTGATCAATGCAATAGAGCCCCAACACTACGCCAAAGTATTTCTCTACGTTGGGGTCCCTAGCTTGTGTGTGTCCTCTCATGCAGTTAAAAAACTTACCGTGTATGGGAAGCTGAGACCCAGGCTATTTATGCGTATGATATGGATTGGCAATAGGTGTGGTTGGGGAGGGTTCACAAACGAAAAAATACTAACAAATAGGAATAACGTTTGGAACACCATTCTAAGTCCGAACTGGGTGCAAAAACCTAAAAAAAAAAAAACATCACTATGGGGAGATAAGGTATGCACACCAGTGACTATGTAAGGGGGATACATGAAATAGCAGAAACTGCTGTGTGAATACTGACTTGAAAAATCCAATAGCTATATGCAAGAGTGAAAATGTGAAAAATGGAATCTGCATTACTGCCATGAACATATGAATCAAGAGAAATTTAGCTACTGAATTGATCAATGCAATAGAGCCCCAACACTACGCCAAAGTATTTCTCTACGTTGGGGTCCCTAGCTTGTGTGTGTCCTCTCATGCA
This sequence comes from Anomaloglossus baeobatrachus, assembly GCF_048569485.1. NCBI lineage: Eukaryota > Metazoa > Chordata > Amphibia > Anura > Aromobatidae > Anomaloglossus > Anomaloglossus baeobatrachus. Next base: position 559,361,817 of record NC_134354.1, on the reverse strand, counting down.
GTTAAAAAACTTACCGTGTATGGGAAGCTGAGACCCAGGCTATTTATGCGTATGATATGGATTGGCAATAGGTGTGGTTGGGGAGGGTTCACAAACGAAAAAATACTAACAAATAGGAATAACGTTTGGAACACCATTCTAAGTCCGAACTGGGTGCAAAAACCTAAAAAAAACCCCATCACTATGGGGAGATAAGGTATGCACACCAGTGACTATGTAAGGGGAATACATGAAATAGCAGAAACTGCTGTGTGAATACTGACTTGAAAAATCCAATAGCTATATGCAAGAGTGAAAATGTGAAAAATGGAAAAATGTCCCACAACAGCGGCCGCCTTTAAACTAGACGCCCCTGCCAAAGAGGCTCACTCGGCAGGGGACGCCAAAGAGAGGGGTGTAGGAAAACAGAGCCAGCCACGGAACAAACTTGCATCAAATAGCCCTACCCTGGAAGTATTACTGGAAGGGATCGCCGTACAAGGGTTAATGGATACTGGGTCTCAGGTATCCACCATCTCCGAGCAGTTCTACGAAGAGTGTCTAAAGCCGCGGGTTGCCTATGACCCTGATACCGCCATCAAGATCAAAGCAGCCAATAATCTACCCATTCCGGTGACGGGAGTTGCCTGGATGAACACCGAAATCTGTGGCCAAGATCTCGGGAAGAGAGGGATAATCGTGGTCAGGGAAGGCTTTGGATCAGAGACGCCCATGATTATTGGGATGAACATCATGAAAGACCTCAATCTGGTGTTGTTTACCAAGAAGGGGCCCAAGTACTGGCAAGAAGTGACCGCACATAGGGCCACCCGCCGTGCCTTTCAGCAAGTGGTCCGGACCTGCAACCTCCAGCGAATGACAGAAGAACAACTGCCGCTGGCCATGATCACCGTACCCCGCCATACTAGGATCACCTTACCGGCTGGGAAAGAGACAGTTATCTCACTACCCCTTAGCACCACGAGACAGCTTGAAGGCGTGGAGATGCTGATTGAGCCGCGCACCCCGAAGGAAGGGAAGCTGAATCCACTAGTCGCTCGAACTCTAGCAGTAGTGAGAAAGGTAAGAATTCCTGTCAGGCTGGGCAACACGGCTAACGTGAGCGTTGACCTAGAAGCCGGGACACAGCTCGCCCGAGTCTACGCTCTGACCGAAGAGGTGAACCCTATGAGCCCCCTCCAGTTTGTACCGTCTACAGAGGGAGATTGGACAGTGACGGTCTCTGCCATGGCCGCTGTCGCGGGTGACACCAACGCGGGGCGAGAATTACGAGAGAAGTGTCAGTTGGACGTATCCCAATACTCCAAACGGGAGGTGTCCCAGGTGGAAGAGCTACTTCAAGAGCATCAGGCGTCCTTTGCCCGGCATGACACCGACTTTGGGTGCACCACCAGTATCAAGCACGAAATCCCCACAGGTGACACTGCTCCTATCCGTGAAAGGTACCGCCAAATACCTCCCCAGCAATACCAAGAAGTGAAAAATCTCCTGAATTCCATGCTACACGCTGGAGTGGTACGAGAAAGCCAGAGCCCCTGGGCTGCACCGGTGGTGTTAGTTAAGAAGAAGGACGGGTCCCTGAGATTCTGTGTGGACTACCGCCGTTTGAATGCTTGCACCATCCGGGACTCATACCCTTTGCCAAGGATCGAAGAATCCCTGACAGACCTGAAGAAAGCCAAATACTTCTCTTCATTGGATCTGGCCAGCGGATATTGGCAGGTACCTATGCACGAGAAAGATAGAGAGAAGACTGCTTTCATCCTACCCATGGGCCTGTACGAGTTCGACCGGATGCCCTTTGGTCTGAACAACGCGCCGGGGACTTTCCAGCGGCTGATGGAGCGCTGCTTGGGAGACTTCAACTTCGACTTCACCCTCATCTACCTGGACGACATTGTAGACTATTCGGCCACATTTGAAGAACACCTGCAGCAGCTGGGCCGTGTGTTCAGTAGGCTGAGAGAACATGGCCTGAAGTTGAAACCCAACAAGTGCCGTCTTCTGCAGCCCGAGATCAATTATCTGGGCCACCGGATCTCAGCCGATGGTGTCCAGCCGTCTTCAGAGAAGATAGCCGCCGTACGGGATTGGCCGCAGCTCACAAACGTCAAGGAGGTCAGGGCTTTCCTGGGGTTGGCCGGCTACTACCGCCAGTTCGTCAAAAACTTTGCACGGCTTGCTGCACCCTTGCATGACCTGCTTCGAGGGACCACCAACAGCCCCAGAGGACGACCCATCAGCTGGGGACCCAGCCAGGAAGAGTCCTTCCAAGCCCTAAAGGGTGCCTTAACGTCTCCCCCCATCCTGGCATATGCGGACTACAACCTGCCCTTCCAACTACACACCGATGCCAGCCTACAGGGTCTAGGGGCAGTACTTTCACAGGTCCAAGAAGGCAAGGAACGGGTCATAGCCTATGCCAGTCGGTCCCTACATGAGGGCGAGAGGAACCCCACCAATTATAGCTCGTTCCGGCTGGAGCTGTTGGCCCTAACGTGGGCTATGGCGGAGAAATTTGCGGGATACCTCACAGGGGCTGAAGTACTAGTCCTGACCGATAACAACCCGTTGGCCCACTTAGAAAATGCGAAGCTCGGAGTCATGGAGCAGCGTTGGATGGCTCGGCTCTCCAAGTTCAATTACAGGATCAAATATAGGGCTGGAGCTGAGAATCAAAATGCGGACAGCCTGTCTAGAGTGTCATACCCCTTACTCAAACGAGACCGGGATGAAGAATTAGAAGGGGACGAGACGCCTGACTTTGCAAAGCTCGCCCAACAGATGATGGATTACCGCCAGTTCGTTGTGGGCGAAGCTGCATCTCCAGTGGGGGTCGCCTTGCCACCCCAGGAGTGGTGCAGGCTCCAGGATCAGAACCCTGAATGGGCTCTACTCAAACAATGGGTGAAGCGGCAGCAGAAGCCTCCCGCCGATATACGGGCACGACTGTCTACCGGGACCTTGACCCTACTCAGTCAGTGGGACCGGCTGATTCTGAGAGAAGGAGTGCTATACCGGAAGGTTCTCTTGTCGCACATGCTGGAGGAATGCACACAAGTTGTGGTGCCTGATCAATTGGCCCGTGAGATGGTGACCCAAGCCCACACCAGGAATGGACACTTCGGAATAGACAAGACCTTTCGATGGATTCAACAGTCCATCTATTGTCCGGGGCTCCGCAAGCTGGTTGAAGACGTCTGCCAGACCTGTCGCACCTGTGAACTGCACAAGTCCCCTGAGCAGCGGGCACCTGTCCAGACAATTAAAACATCCAGACACCTTGAGCTGTTGATGGTGGACTACCTGCTGATTGGGACGGCAAGCAGTGGCTATCAGTACTGCCTAGTCATGGTGGATCACTTCACAAAATTCGCTGTCGCTGTTGCTACCAAAGACCAGACGGCTGAATCGGCTGCACGGGCCATCTGTCGACAGTTCATCCACGTCTATGGGTGTCCGGAGAGGTTGCACTCCGACCAGGGGGCTTGTTTCGAAGGCCGAGTCATCGAAGAGCTGCATCGGATGTATGGGATTCAGAAGTCGAGGACAACTCCTTACCACCCACAAGGGAACGGTGCATGTGAACGCTTCAACCGGACTCTACTTCAGCTGATCCGCACCCTGGCCGATGATAAGAAAGACCAATGGCCCCAATTCCTTCCCGATCTAGTATGGGCCTACAACAACCAGGTCCACTCCGTGACTGGTTACACCCCACACACCCTTCTCTTTGGCCGCCCCGGAAAAGGGGTCCATGACCTGAAAATATTCCGCCCTGGAGATGATGTCTGCCATAACTACCCCTCCTGTCTAAATGCTCACCGACAGAAGATGGAGACTGTACACCGGCTGGTGAGCCAACAAATCCGGGGCCAGATACATGCTGACCCACTCCCCGTGCAAGAGCAACCCTTGAAGTTGGGACAGCTAGTCCTGCTCCGTATCAAGAAGCTGCAAGGGAAACTTCGAGCCAAGTGGGAGACTGAAGTCTACCAGGTAATCGAACGCCCCTACCCCAACGGGCATGTATACCGAGTGCAGGGTGAAGACAGCCGCAGCATTCGCACTGTGCACCGAAATATGTTGCGTCCCTGCCGATCCCAGCCTGACTCCCCTACCACAGTACCCGGAGGGGGTGACGCTGCTAACACGACTGACGTCACGGACGTTTCCCAGCGTAGTGATCACGTCGAATACGAAATAACGTTTGGAACTCCATTCTATGTCTGAACTGGGTGCAAAAACCTAAAAAAACATCACTATGGGGAGATAAGGTATGCACACCAGTGACTATGTAAGGGGAATACATGGAATAGCAGAAACTGCTGTGTGAATACTGACATGAAAAATTCAATACCTATGTGTAAGAATGAAATGTGAAAAATGGAATCTGCATTACTGCCATGAATATATGAATAAAGAGAAATTTAGCTACTGAATTGATCAATGCAATAGAGCCCCAACACTACGCCAAAGTATTTCTCTACGTTGGGGTCCCTAGCTTGTGTGTGTCCTCTCATGCAGTTAAAAAACTTACCATGTATGGGAAGCTGAGACCCAGGCTATATATATGATGTGGATTGGCAATAGGTGTGTATGGGGAGGATTCACAAACGAAAAACTACTAACAAATACGAAATAACGTTTGGAACTCCATTCTATGTCTGAACTGGGTGCAAAAACCTAAAAAAACATCACTATGGGGAGATAAGGTATGCACACCAGTGACTATGTAAGGGGAATACATGGAATAGCAGAAACTGCTGTGTGAATACTGACATGAAAAATTCAATAGCTATGTGTAAGAATGAAATGTGAAAAATGGAATCTGCATTACTGCCATGAATATATGAATAAAGAGAAATTTAGCTACTGAATTGATCAATGCAATAGAGCCCCAACACTACGCCAAAGTATTTCTCTACGTTGGGGTCCCTAGCTTGTGTGTGTCCTCTCATGCAGTTAAAAAACTTACCGTGTATGGGAAGCTGAGACCCAGGCTATATATACGATGTGGATTGGCAATAGGTGTGTATGGGGAGGGTTCACAAACGAAAAACTACTAACAAATATGAAATAACGTTTGGAACTCCATTCTATGTCTGAACTGGGTGCAAAAACCTAAAAAAACATCACTATGGGGAGATAAGGTATGCACACCAGTGACTATGTAAGGGGAATACATGGAAAACATGCAAAAACCTAAAAAAACATCACTATGGGGAGATAAGGTATGCACACCAGTACCTTATCTCCCCGTAGTGATTTTTTTTAGGTTTTTGCACCCAGTTCAGACATAGAATGGAGTTCCAAACGTTATTTCGTATTTGTTAGTAGTTTTTCGTTTGTGAACCCTCCCCATACACACCTATTGCCAATCCACATCGTATATATAGCCTGGGTCTCAGCTTCCCATACACGGTAAGTTTTTTAACTGCATGAGAGGACACACACAAGCTAGGGACCCCAACGTAGAGAAATACTTTGGCGTAGTGTTGGGGCTCTATTGCATTGATCAATTCAGTAGCTAAATTTCTCTTTATTCATATATTCATGGCAGTAATGCAGATTCCATTTTTCACATTTCATTCTTACACATAGCTATTGAATTTTTCATGTCACTATTCACACAGCAGTTTCTGCTATTCCATGTATTCCCCTTACATAGTCACTGGTGTGCATACCTTATCTCCCCATAGTGATGTTTTTTTAGGTTTTTGCACCCAGTTCAGACATAGAATGGAGTTCCAAACGTTATTTCGTATTTGTTAGTAGTTTTTCGTTTGTGAACCCTCCCCATACACACCTATTGCCAATCCACATCGTATATATAGCCTGGGTCTCAGCTTCCCATACACGGTAAGTTTTTTAACTGCATGAGAGGACACACACAAGCTAGGGACCCCAACGTAGAGAAATACTTTGGCGTAGTGTTGGGGCTCTATTGCATTGATCAATTCAGTAGCTAAATTTCTCTTTATTCATATATTCATGGCAGTAATGCAGATTCCATTTTTCACATTTCATTCTTACACATAGCTATTGAATTTTTCATGTCAGCATTCACACAGCAGTTTCTGCTATTTCATGTATTCCCCTTACATAGTCACTGGTGTGCATACCTTATCTCCCCATAGTGATCACGTCGACTCTGAGACCGGTGACCCACCTACACGACCCAGTTCTTCCCCCGGAGTGCTGACTGACGTGGGGCGTAAAGACAGTGACGGGGAGGGGAACAACCGACCCTTGAGACGCACTGACCGCACCACTGCTGGGATCCCGCCCGGGCGGTCTTACAGGGACCAGTATGTATGGCCCACTTCTCAACCAACCCCTGTGACATCTGCAGTCATCACTGCCTGGGAACCGACGGTAGTTGACAGGGACTGCCAACCTTTAAGTGGGGGGGTATGTAATGGGATCAACAATTCAGACTGCATCATTAATGTAGAAATGGATTTGAATATTGCTTCAGCACTTGCCCACAAGGGGGCAGTGGCAGACTGTGCAATCACAAACACAGAGGTGGGAAATCCCCTGCTGCAGCTTGTGTGTTCTGACCAGGAAGAAAAAAGTGCGGGAAGGAGGTTCAGCCCCGGAGCCCAGACAGGAGAGAGCTGCGTGTGGTCTCCCTGAACAGAGGGCTCTTCTGCCACCGGATTCTTGGAGGAATCACCCTGTGGAAGTGTTTTCTGCCATCCCCGGGCTGCAGGACTTTGTTTCCACCAGGGATCTAACCGGACTGCAGAGCATCGCGCCCGGAGTGCATATCCAGGGGCTGTGACAACTTGACTGCAGAGCATCACACCCTGAGTGCAAGTGCAGGGGCCGTGACCTCCCTTCTTGTGCTCGGTGTGCCCCGGGACTAAAAGACTGACTAAAATCCGTTACCAGCGGGAGAAGATCAAAGGAAAAGACCGAGGAGCTGCATCCCTTCAGCGCTGCACCGGGACCCATCATCGTGAGACTCCAGGCCTGCGACGTGGGAGCGGCATCTTCTTCTGGGACAGGCTGGTACGTGATTATAGGGAAAGTTAGGGAAAGTTGCCGCCATTTTTTTGTTGTTTTTTTTTCTTCTCTTCTTGCTGCGTACCCGGAAGGAGTGAAGATCCGGGGACTCCACTATACACATGTGCGCAGATAGTTTGGTTGATTGTGTTATAAATATGTTTCCTAGTAAAGAAATGTTACTACCGGTAAAATCTGAGTATGGGGATTTTGTTGGAATAGAGCATACACACACACCCGCGGCCCTACCACCGGTCGCGTCATATATGTGGAACCACAGGTCACAGAATAACTCAATCGCAGTCCAGAAAGTCTTTCAACTTGTTTACTCACTTTTAGATGTTTAGATGGTTGGTGAGAAACCTGGGCGATGCTGAGATTGTACCAGGTGGAACCAGGAATTCCTGCAGGCCTTTCTGAGGGTAGCTATTAACTCGCCTTCCTTGCACTTCTTTTGTTTCAGATAACCCCTGACTTGCAGTATCGTGGGATTCATCCAGGGAAAGTCGCTACTGCCTCTCCTTCCCTTTCTGGCCCGTTTGCTGGCAGTGTGGACCAGGTGAGATGGCTTCTGGCCCTATCTCCTTATGAATCCCCCTGTTGCTGCTGAGGCTCGAGCTCTGTATCTTTGGTGAGGAACCTCTAGTCCCCTCACCGGCAGGTTTAGCAGATCAGTAAATCGATGTCTGGCTCTAGGGACCTGTTCCCTGTGTGTGTCCAATCACCAGCAGTCCCTGTACTCGACTGCCTCTCTTTGGGTGTCTTTCAGACTGACTTTCTGGTCACTGTACTCCCCCGCTAACAGCTACCACACATGCAGGGTCTGACTAGCGTGGCTGTACGTCTGCTTCCTTCAGCAACTTCTGTACACTGCTCCAGACTGGATTGCTCCTCCTCCTTTTCTGACTGCCACTCCATCTAGCTTCCAGCCTCTCCACTACACCCCTTGCTGAGAATTGAAAGCTAACTTCTTCAGGGCTACCCAAGGGTCCCCTCTCAAGGTGTGGGAGACCTGGTTACTATGTGTCTGTGTGTACACACCTCATTCTGGCCTTTTGGAATTACCTGGAAGCACTGTCCCAGCATGGGTGCAGTACTCTGTGGTGCCTGACCAGGTCAGGGGCGCCACATTAGCGTCGTCCAGCAGATGGAACGCAGACACTTGCGTTACAGTGCGTCGTCAATACAAGTCTATGGAGAATAGCGCAGTGCGTTAACGGACTGCGCTATTCTCCATGGCAGCGGATTGCGCTGCACGCAAGTGGGAAAGTAGCCTTACTCCTCCCACCAGCCCAAAACAGCAGCACATGCAGAACCAGCAGCAGTGTGATCCAGAGGAGTAATCACTACTATCTGTACTCACAAAAGTATCACTGTATTATCTGTTGAGTTACATGGGACTGCAGGTCACATCTAATACATTATCATCTCAGTGGGAGCCCATCAAAAGCAGGGTGCTGCTGGCAGAGATAGTTGGTCCTGAAAGCCCCAAAGGCACAGCAGAAAGGTGAGACTCTGTCGCTTGTACGACCTTGTGTTCGTGCTGGGAATGTATGATATGTTTTTGCAGGGCCGCCATCAGGGCATTACTACTGTGACTGCTGTAAGGGGCCCGGTGAAGAGAGAGGGCCCGGACAGGCCAGGGGTAATTACTTAGCTATGTTAAGCCCTGGACAGGCCAGGCCTCCCCTCTTCACCGGGCCCCAGTCACAGCTGCAGCAGAGGGGCTCGGCCGTTTCAGCCACTGCACACACACACTGCTAAAACAATGCCGGAAACAAGGCGCATGGAGCAGAGCAGGGAGGCGGCGCGTCATCCCGTAGCCCAATATGATGAGGTCATCACTCTGAGACTCATCACAGTGCTGCGGGCAACACGGAGGTGGCGAGGACACGGCATCCGGTGGGGAAAGGTAGGCGCTCGGTGAGCTGAACACCGCCGGGGATAGGGGGCGGGGGCGCCCCTGCCTTGCTTTAGCTGAGGGGTTGGAACCACGGGCCTGCAATGACTTTTTCTGCGCCCCCCGGGCAGATTCCCGGGGGCTGCAGTACTCCGGTGGTTACATACAAATGCGGTCGGGACTGTGTGAGCGGGTTTAGCTGTGTGCCTGGAGTCCCCCCTCTGTTGTGTGCCTGCTCTCCAGTGAGGTCAACCCCCCAATGCTGTATGCAGCCCCCCAATGCTGTGTGCAATCCCCTAGTGCTGCATGCAGCCCCCCAGTGCTGTGTGCAGCCCCCTAGCACTGTGTGCAGGCCCCTCAGTGATGTGTACATATCCCCCAGTGCTATGTGCAGCCCACCCAATGCTGTGTGCAGCCCCTTAGTGCTGTGTGCAGCCTCCAGTCCTGTGTGCAGCCTCCAGTCCTGTGTGCAGCCTCCAGTCCTGTGTGCAGCCCCCCAGTGCTGTGTGCCGCCACCCAGTGCTGTGTGCCATCCCCCAGTGTTCTGTGCCGCCCCCCCAGTGCTCTGTGCCGCCCACCCAGTGCTCTGTGCCGCCCCCCCAGTGCTCTGTCTGTGCAGCCCCCTCCAGTGCTGTTTATCACCACCAGTGTTGTGTTCCCTCCAATGCTGTGTACCCCCTCCAGTGCTGTTTGCCCCCCTAGTGATGTCTGTACTCTGCAATTGCTGACCGTGCCACCCAGTGATGTCCATGCCTCTTAGTGATGTCTGTGTTCCCCTAGGGATGTTCGTGCCCACCTAGGGATGTCTGTGCTCACCTAGGGATGTATATGCCTCCCTAGGGATGTCTGTGGCCCCCTAGGGATGTCTGTGTACCCCCCTAGTGATGTCTGTGTACCCTCCTAGTGATGTCTGTGTACCCCCCTAGTGATGTCTGTGTGCCCCACCTAGTGATGTCTGTGTATCCCCCTAGATGTCTGTGTATCCCCCTAGTGATGTCTGTGCACCCCCCCTATTAATGTCTGTAATGTAATTTTTTTAGGGAAACACTTCTTTTTCTGGAACAACTTCAAGGGTGCTAACACTTTCGGCCGTGTGTGTGTGTGTATGTATGTATATACAGTATATGTGTGTGCGTGTGTGTGTGTGTATATGTATATATATATATATATATATATATATATATATATATATATATATATATATATACACACACGTACAGACTAGCTGTAATATCCAGAGTTGCCTGGGTTGGTAGCTGTCTCTGTCTCTCTCTCCCACTGTCCCTCTCTCCCAGCCTCACTCTGTCTCCCTCTCTGTCTGTCTGTTTCCCTGTCTGTCTCTGTCTGTCTGTCTTTGTATGTCTGTCTCTGCCTGTGTGACTGCCTCTTTCTCTGTCTGCCTCTTTCCCTCTCCCTGTCTGTCTCATTCCCTGTCTGCCTCTCTCTATTTGTCTCTTTCACTGTCTGTCTCTCTCTGTCTCCCTCTGTCTCTATCTTTCTCTCTCTGTCTCCCCTCCGATATCATATTATCTCACACATAAGCTTCTTATACTAAGAATGTCCTTTGTTCCTATAGCAACCAATCGCAGTTCCTATTAATGACCTGTAGCTTCCAGCTCCGTTGACTTTAATGGAGACAGGATTTTTGGTGAAAAACTAAAGCGTGGGGTTACATTTTCTCATCAACACATAATCTGATGTTCCCTGAGGCACATGAGCCATCTGGAAAATGTCGTGATTTTAAATGTGACGGTGCGGATTCCTTTAGCGGACATACACACATACATACATACAGCTTTATATATTAGGTTATATATACAGTTAGGTCCAGAAATATTTGGACAGTGACACAAGTTTTGTTATTTTAGCTGTTTACAAAAACATGTTCAGAAATACAATTATATACATAATATGGGCTGAAAGTGCACACTCCCAGCTGCAATATGAGACTTTTCACATCCAAATCGGAGAAAGGGTTTAGGAATCATAGCTCTGTAATGCATAGCCTCCTCTTTTTCAAGGGACCAAAAGTAATTGGACAAGGGACTCTAAGGGCTGCAATTAACTCTGAAGGCGTCTCCCTCGTTAACCTGTAATCAATGAAGTAGTTAAAAGGTCTGGGGTTGATTACAGGTGTGTGGTTTTGCATTTGGAAGCTGTTGCTGTGACCAGGCAACATGCGGTCTAAGGAACTCTCAATTGATGTGAAGCAGAACATCCTGAGGCTGAAAAAAAAAGAAAAAATCCACCAGAGAGATAGCAGACATGCTCGGAGTAGCAAAATCAACAGTCGGGTACATTCTGAGAAAAAAGGAATTGACTGGTGAGCTTGGGAACTCAAAAAGGCCTGGGCGACCACGGATGACAACAATGGTGGATGATCGCCGCATACTTTCTTTGGTGAAGAAGAACCCATTCACAACATCAATTGAAGTCCAGAACACTCTCAGTGAAGTAGGTGTATCTATCTCTAAAGGCCCTGTCAAACTAAGCAACATCGCTAGCAACATCGCTGCTAACGAACAACTTTTGTGACGTTGCTAGCGATGTTGCTGTGTGTGACATCCAGCAACAACCTGGCCCCTGCTGTGAGGTCGTTGGTTGTTGCTGAATGTCCTGGGCCATTTTTTAGTTGTTGCTGTCCCGCTGTGAAGCACACATCGCTGTGTGTGACAGCGAGACAGCAACAACTAAATGTGCAGGCAGCAGGAGCCGGCTTCTGCGGAGGCTGGTAACCACAGTAAACATCGGGTAACCAAGAAGCCCTGTCCTTGGTTACCCGATATTTACCTTTGTTACCAGCCTCCGCCGCTCTCACTGTCAGTGCCGGCTCCTGCTCTGTGCACATGTAGCTGCAGGACACATCGTGTAATTAACCCGATGTGTGCTGTAGCTAGGAGAGCAGGGAGCCAGCGCTAAGCATTGTGCGCTGCTCCCTGCTCTCTGCACATGTAGCTGCAGCACACATCGGGTAATTAACCCGATGTGTGCTGTAACTAGGAGAGCAGGGAGCCAGCGCTCAGTGTGCGCTGCTCCCTGTTCTCTGCACGTGTAGCTGCGTGCACTGGTAACCAAGGTAAATATCGGGTTGGTTACCCGATATTTACCTTTAGTTACCAAGCGCAGCATCTTCCACGCGGCGCTGGGGGCTGGTCACTGGTTGCTGGTGAGCTCACCAGCAACTCGTGTAGCGACGCTCCAGCGATCCCTGCCAGGTCAGGTTGCTGGTGGGATCGCTGGAGCTTCGCAGTGTGACATCTCACCAGCAACCTCCTAGCAACTTACCAGCGATCCCTATCGTTGTTGGGATCGCTGGTAAGTTGCTTAGTGTGACTGGACCTTAAGTCAACAGTAAAGAGAAGACTCCATGAAAGTAAATACAAAGGGTTCACATCTAGATGCAAACCATTCATCAATTCCAAAAATAGACAGGCCAGAGTTAAATTTGCTGAAAAACACCTCATGAAGCCAGCTCAGTTCTGGAAAAGTATTCTATGGACAGATGAGACAAAGATCAACCTGTACCAGAATGATGGGAAGAAAAAAGTTTGGAGAAGAAAAGGAACGGCACATGATCCAAGGCACACCACATCCTCTGTAAAACATGGTGGAGGCAACGTGATGGCATGGGCATGCATGGCTTTCAATGGCAACGTGGAGTGAAAAGAAAAGGATGATCCGGCACAAAATCTCCTTTGGTAAAAACATCCAAAATTTATTGAAACATCATTAAAAATAGCGTGAAGACCAAGTATCCACTCAGATGGAAAGCATGGAGGTCATGATAACTTTACGCGTCAGTTAGGGTTATGTGATTAATATATAAAATTGATTATATGTACAAAAAAAAACAGGAAGGGGAAAAAGGTAGATATAAATAAAAATAGGAATAAATATAAGTATAAATATAGAAATTAAATTAATTTCTATATTTATACTTATATTTATTCCTATTTTTATTTATATCTACCTTTTTCCCCTTCCTGTTTTTTTTTTTTTTTGTACATATAATCAATTTTATATATTAATCACATAACCCTAACTGATGAGTGACTCCATTAACTTTGACTTCCACCTGATGTTTACATGTAATTAGCATATTTCCACTCCTCCCTCCTACTCATTCATCAGATTAGTCTATTTCAGTAGCTCTGCAGTGTTCATGAGACACTTATGATTAAGGACTTTTTTTGCTTTTATAACTGTCCGAAACGCGTAAAGTTATCATGACCTCCATGCTTTCCATCTGAGTGGATACTTGGTCTTCACGCTATTTTTAATGATGTTTCAATAAATTTTGGATGTTTTTACCAAAGGAGATTTTGTGCCGGATCATCCTTTTCTTTTCACTCCACGTTGCCTGTTACCGGTTGGGATAAACCGAAGGATCCTAGGCACCCGCTAGGCTGAACAGTCTGGGCAGCAGGTGAGCTGAAGTTTTCTTCCTATTTATGGCTTTCAATGGCACTGGGTCACTTGTGTTTATAGATGACATAACAGCAGACAAGAGTAGCCGGATGAATTCTGAAGTGTACAGGGATATACTTTCAGCCCAGATTCAGCCAAATGCCGCAAAGTTGATCGGACGGCGCTTCATAGTACAGATGGACAATGACCCCAAGCATACAGCCAAAGCTACCCAGGAGTTCATGAGTGCAAAAAAGTGGAACATTCTGCAATGGCCAAGTCAATCACCAGATCTTAACCCAATTGAGCATGCATTTCACTTGCTCAAATCCAGACTTAAGACGGAAAGACCCACAAACAAGCAAGACCTGAAGGCTGCGGCTGTAAAGGCCTGGCAAAGCATTAAGAAGGAGGAAACCCAGCGTTTGGTGATGTCCATGGGTTCCAGACTTAAGGCAGTGATTGCCTCCAAAGGATTCGCAACAAAATATTGAAAATAAAAATATTTTGTTTGGGTTTGGTTTATTTGTCCAATTACTTTTGACCTCCTAAAATGTGGAGTGTTTGTAAAGAAATGTGTACAATTCCTACAATTTCTATCAGATATTTTTGTTCAAACCTTCAAATTAAACGTTACAATCTGCACTTGAATTCTGTTGTAGAGGTTTCATTTCAAATCCAATGTGGTGGCATGCAGAGCCCAACTCGCGAAAATTGTGTCACTGTCCAAATATTTCTGGACCTAACTGTATATGCACACACACACACGTTTTTCCAAGCATGGCGTCAGGAGTGTGGAAGGTTTGAGGGGTGGAGGCAGAGCTGGGGTGCAACCTATGCGGAGTCTTAAGGGGGCCCAGAAATGTTGCCAGTATGGGGTCCTGAAATTCCTAGTGGCGGCCCTGTGTTTTTGCAGTGGTGTAACTAGAGTCCAATGGGCCCCAGTGTGAAATTTGGACCTGCCCCCACCACCCACACATGTTTTTCACATGTATTGGCTCTTGTAGTGTTCTAACTTCTATCAAGACTTATGAACTGCCTCCCCTCCCCCTTCATTATGTATGCCCCGTCCTGGTATATATGCCTATCATCCTGGTGAATATGTCCTCATCCTGGTATATATGTCCCAATGCTGGTATATAAGGTCCTCATCCTGGTATGTATGGTCCACGTTGTCTCCATCCTGGTATATATGCCCCCTTCCTGGTATATATGTTCCCATTCTGGGTTACATGGTCCCCAATCCTAGTGGGCATTCATGTCTGTTTGCAATTTTCTGTGAACATTTTTCACATATCATGTGAACATCCTCACCTTGCACCTCAAATATCATAGATCTGAAACTTTCTGATGCTGCAAATGGTAATTTTCCGTGTGGGCAATTTTCCGTGTGGGCAATTTTCCGTGTGGGCAATTTTCATGTGGGCATTTTTCTGGTCACTGTAACAAAAACACCTAAAGCTACTGGGAGGAGTGTACAGACAGAGGGCATTACCCCATAATCCAAAATAGAAAAACTGCTGGCACTTCCTAACTTGCAAGTCTGAATAGGTGCATACAGAACATAATTTAGTGTAATAACTAATAACTTTGGGTTATGAGGTCATGTCCTCTGTCTGTGCACTCCTCCCAGTAGTCTTAGGTGTTTTTAATTCTCTGTTAGCAGTAGAGATGAGCGAACCGGTCCCGGTTCGGCTCGAGGTCGGCTCGCCGAACGGGGGTCCCGTTCGAGTTCGGTTCGTCGAACGTTCGACGAACCGAACTCGAACGTATAGGCTAGAATGGGAGGCAATCACAAACACATAAAAATGCATGATAAATGTACACAAACAGTTAATAAACATTGCCATAACACTTACCGGTCCTCGCGATCCCTTCTGCACTCTGTCTCCTGCCGCTATTCCATCCGATGATCGCTGAATCCTCCCGGTGATGGCACTGCCAGCAGAGATGCAGGACCTATCGTGACGTCAAAATAGCCATGTGACCAGTCACGTGGCTATTATCTCATTGGCTACAGACTGGTCACATGACTATGACACGTCATGTAGGACCTGCGAGTGCATCTCTCCGGTACACGGTGCACATATGTGTATCGCCGTGTACCGGCGACATGCTCTAGCACACGGTCGACTCCCCGTTCCGTTAGGGACCGGCTGACACAGCCGGTCATTAACGGAGATCACCGTTGCCATAGCAACGCAGTTAGCGGTGATGTCACCGCTAACCGCGGCTCCGAGAGCACCGTTGCTATGGTAACGCGTCTGTCAACGTTACCGCTAGCAGCCGGCACTGATCACTCACGGAGTGAAGGCTGCACGCTGCTTCCCGATTGTAGTGATGATTGTAGTGAGGATGGAGGTTCCCCAGCCCCAAGTGATGAGCTGGTGCACCTCATCCTCACTACAATCGTCACTACTACTACACTAGAAAGAAAGAAGACAGAAGAGCAGGATCGTGGAGGGCTGACAGGGGGTAATAAAGATGGAGTCTCTAATGTGTCTGTGTATTTATTTCTATTAAAGTATTTTTTCTCTGTGTGGTGTTTTTTTTAACCCTTTATTGGAGATTCTTAATGGCCGGGTCAAACGTGCCTGACATTAAGAATCTCTGGCTTAATACTGGCTAGTAAAACAAAGCCAGTATTAACTCATGATTACCCAACAAGCCACCCGGCTCCAGGGCTGTTGGAAGAGTTGGATACAGCGCCAGATGATGGCGCTTCTATGAGAGGGCCATTTTCTGGGACGGCTGCGGACAGAAATCCGCAGTAGAGGCGCCCAGAAACCTCGGGCTAACCTGTGCTGCGGATTCCAATCCCCAGCTGCCTAGTTGTACCCGGCTGGACACAAAAATGGGGCGAAGCCCACGTCATTTGTTTTTTAATTATTTCATGAAATAAGTGAAATAATTAAAAAAAAACGGGCTTCCCTATATTTTTGGTTCCCAGCCGGGTACAAATAGGCAACTGGGGGTTGGAGGCAGCCCGTGGCTGCCTGCTGTACCTGGCTAGCATACAAAAATATGGCGAAGCTCACGTCCTTTTTTTTGTAGTTTTTTGGCAAAAAAAATAAAAAATGCTTCCCTGGATTTTCCATTGCCAGTGAAGGTAACACCAAGCAGTGGGGGTTAGCAGCCAGTAGCTGCTTGGATTACCCTTAGCTAGCAATACAAAAAATGCAGCGGGAGCCCATATATATTTTTTTTAATTATTTATTTAAATAACTAAAAATAAAATGGGCTTCCCTGTATTTTGATTGCTGGACATCACAGTGCTGTAAAAATAAATCTTTAAAAAAATGACGTAGCGCTCCGCGGTATTTTTGATTCTCAGCGCAGATAAAGCAGACAGCTATGGGTTGCCACCCCCATCTGCCTGCCGTTACCTTGGTTGGCAATCAAAATACAGGGAAACCCATTAATTTTTTCTATTTAAAAAATAGTTAAAAAAAAAATGACGTTGGGTCCCCCCATTTTTGATAGCCAGCTAGGGTAAAGCAGACGGCTGTAGCCTGAAAACCACAGCTGGCAGCTTTACCGTGGTTGGGGATCCAATGTGGAGGTCCCCTCAGGCTCTTTTTTATAATTATTTTATAAATATTAATAATTACACAATAAAAGTAAGGTCCCCCCCAAATTGGATCACCAGCCAAGGTAAAGCGGACAGCTGTGGTCTGGTATTCTCAGGGTGGAAAGGTCCATAGTTATTGGGCCTTCACAGCCTAAAAATAGCAGGCCGCAGGCACCCCAGACGTGGCGCATCCACTAGATGCGCCAATCCTGGCGCTTCACCCCAGCTCATCCCGTGCCCTGGTGCAGTGGCAAACGGGGTAATAAATCGGGTTGATACTAGCTGTAAAGTCACCTGAGATCAAGCCCAGCAGTTTGTGATGTCATGGCGTCTATTAGATACCCAACATCATAAATTGTCAGTACTAACAAAAACAAAAAATCGACAAAAGAAATTTATTTGAAAAAACAGTCCCCAAAACATTTCCTCTTTCACCAATTTATTGTAAGAAAAAAAATAAAGGGGTCCCACGACGACTCTGGACCGTCTAGAATATGGGGGGGAGACACTCAGGGAACGTATCCCCCATTTTCTAGGAGTGCGGACCCTTCATGTGAGGAGTGTGGGTGCAATGAATCTGCACTCACTCTCCCCGGGTCCACAGCAGCAGAGTCCATGTCGTAATGGTTGCTACCAAAGCTGCAATGCCCTGCTCATGAGGTAAGGGCATGCCTAATCAGGAGAACTACTGTAGAGGAAGCTCTGCTCACTGGTATATAGGTGCTCAGAGGTAATAATAGATAAAATTAGTGAGTAACCTCGTTACTCTAAATCTCCCAGACTAAGTCAGTAAGTCACAACGGATAGTAATGCAAAATCACTCTTTATTGGTCCGTATTAAGAAAAAAAAAATTTTCATAAGCATATATGTTTTTGTCCAAAACAAGTTACAAATGACGTTTCGGCCTGAGCCTTCGTCAGATTGGACTTATCTGCATGTAATCATGAAAAATGACAATAATCAGTATCACATAAGAGTGAGAGAACAATAACATAAACTAGAACAATGTAGAGGTACAATTGGGATGCAGCAAAAAAATTGCAACACAGCAAGAAATGAAACACATGATACAAATGTCATAATACAGTACAAGGACAATATAGTAATGACAAATATGGGGTCAGAGTAGACTTAGACAGCTCTGGTACGAAAGAGATGTCAATCATAAAGTAACATGTGCAGTAGGTGTAGAGCTACACTATGCATGGGAGAGCTAATGGGTAGACCGACCATAGAAAAAGAACAGAGAAAAAATGGAGAAAAAAAGTGGAGAAAAAGTGGAGAAAAAAGTGGAGAAAAAGTGGAGAAAAAGTGGAGCACTCTTTGGTGCCTTTCATGTGGCACTAAGGGGTGCTTAGCTTTGTATTTTGCCAAAAAAATGAAAAAAAAAATGACGTAGGGTTCCCCCTAGTTTTGTAGCCAGCTAGGGTAAAGCAGACGGCTGCAGCCTGCAGACCACAGCTGGCAACCTCACCTTGGCTGGTAATCCAAAACTGAGGGCACCCCACGCTGTTATTTTAAATTAAATAAATAATTTTAAAAAAAAACACGTAGGGGTCCCCCAAAATTGGATCACCAGCCAAGGTAAAGCAGACAGCTGGGGCCTGATATTCTCAGACTAGGGAGGTCCATGGTTATTGGACTCTCCCAAGCCTAAAAATAGCAGGCCACAGCCGCCCCAGAAGTGGCGCATCCATTAGATGCGCCAATCCTGGTGCTTCGCCCCAGCTCATCCCGCGCCCTGGTGCGGTGGCAAACGGGGTAATATATGGGGTTAATACCAGATGTGGATCCAAAAGAGAGCGCAGTCCTGCACTACCCGTATATGCTTGTTACACCTGGGCTCACTGGCGGGGAAGGAATATAGCACCAGTCGTCCTCGATAAAAACCGGATCAGCGTGCAGGTCCAAATAGAAACAGTCAGTTCCAATCATCCATATAGAAGAAGAATAAGACCGCATCAATGCTGATGTCTTTTTCCGGAGATTCTTTATTCCATACACAAAGTTAAAAGGTGTGTAGTAGTCAGCGGGTGGAGGAGACCTGGATGCGGCCCCTCACTGCGGACGACGGCCGTTTCGCCTGTGATTAGGCTTCCACGGGTCCACCCGTGGAAGCCTAATCACAGGCGAAACGGCCGTCGTCCGCAGTGAGGGGCCGCATCCAGGTCTCCTCCATCCGCTGACTACTACACACCTTTTAACTTTGTGTATGGAATAAAGAATCTCCGGAAAAAGACATCAGCATTGATGCGGTCTTATTCTTCTTCTATATGGATGATTAATACCAGATGTGTAATGTCACCTGGCATCAAGCCCTGGGGTTGGTGAGGTCAGGCGTCTATCAGATACCCGACATCACCAACCCAGTCAGTAATAAAAAAAAATAGACGACAAACACATTTTTATTTGAAAAAACACTCCCCAAAACATTCCCTCTTTAACCAATTTATTAGAATGAAAAACAAATCCAGGTCTGCTGTAATCCAAGGGGTTGCCATGACGATCCACACTGTCCCAGTCAATGAAGAGCAGGATGTTCCCCATTGGCTGGGAGAGCAGTGCAGTGACCTGAGCTAACATCAATGGGTCAGCCCAGGTCACTGCAGGGGATGACAAGTGCTGCTGTCAGCGAGGTACATTACCTGCGCTGATCTCCAGCACACTGACAGCCCCTGTCACTGAGTTCAGTGACCGGCGCCTTCACAGCCAAATATCGCGAGAGGTCCGTGACGTCACCGCTAGTCAGTCTCGGGTCGGAAGCGAGAAGTGATGTGACAAGCGGCGGCAATGGAGGACAGTGACAGCGCTGAGGTCGGGATGGCGGGACTTCATCACCGCAGGTAAGCCGAGCGGGGGGGGGGATGTGTGTGTGTGTGTGTGTGTATGTATGTGTACGTGTGTGTGTGTATATGTGTACATGCCGCGGGCAGGAGGGGGCGGAGTGAGCTGAGCGGGAAGTGTGGGCTTCCTGCACGTAACTAAGATAAACATCGGGTTACTAACCAAAGCGCTTTGCTGGGATACCCGATGTTTATCTTGGTTACCAGCTTGTGGCAGGCTGCCAGCGATGGCTCCTGCACACTGTAGCTGTAAAAAGCCCTGCTTTTTGCTGCTAGAACCGTTCTCGAACGTATCTAGAACTATCGAGCTTTTGCAAAAAGCTCGAGTTCTAGTTCGATCTCGAACAGCCCCCAAAATCACTCGAGCCCCGAACTGGAGAACCTCGAACCGCGAACCGCGCTCAACTCTAGTTAGCAGGTCTCTTTCCACCCATATATATATGAGGTATTTTTTGACCCAACGAGAGGCATTCATAGGTTAGGAACCAGTAGAGAGACACACCTTGACGGTTGGTTACTTGGCGCAAATAAAATTGGCCTTTTTTTATTTGCTAAGAATCTCATTATTTTTTTATTATTATTATTATTATTATTATTATTATTATTATGTTTTTCCTAAGCAGTAATTCATGCTCGTACTTCTATATTCACTGTTTGCATCCGACAGCATTTTAGACAAAAGACTAAGGGGCACTTTGCACACTGCGACATCGCAGGTGCGATGTCGGTGGGGTCAAATTGAAAATGACGCACTTCCGGCATCGCATGCGACATCGCAGTGTGTAAAGGCTGGATGATACGATTAACGAGCGCAAAAGCGTCGTAATCGTATCATCGGTGCAGCGTTGGCGTAATCCATGATTACGCTGACGCGACGGTCCGATGTTGTTCCTCGCTCCTGCGGCTGCACACATCGCTGTGTGTGAAGTCGCAGGAGCGAGGAACGTCTCCTACCGGCCTCACTGCGGCTTCCGTAGGATATGCGGAAGGAAGGAGGTGGGCAGGATGTTTACATCCTGCTCATCTCCGCCCCTCCGCTCTGATTGGCCGCCTGCCGTGTGACGTCGCAGTGACGCCGCACGACCCGCCCCCGTAACAAGGAGGCGGGTCGCCGGCCACAGGGACGTCGCATGGCAGGTGAGTGTGTGTGTGAAGCTGGCGTAGCGATAACTTTCGCTACGCCAGCTATCACCACATATCGCTGCTGCGACGGGGGCGGGCACTATCGCACTCGGCATCGCAGCATCGGGCTGCGATGTCGTAGTGTGCAAAGCCCGCCTAAGAGCAATATAGGAGGTAATCTTGCATTCTTCTACTAATTTAAAAACACCTGAGCAAAATAAGAGAAGTACTGGTATCAAGAAAAACAAGAAAATGTAAGGACAGACTATGCACTATGATATTACTGTAGAAAAAGACATGAGCCGTACATCGAAATATAATATATGGATAAATTGCAGCTAAATTAATAAGGTCTTTGTAAACATTTTGATCAAAACATATAAGGCTCACTGTCACATCACTGCAAATTTCTTAATGGGACCATAACTTGGAAGGTGAAAGATGTGGTAAATTAATTAAGAGGAATGCATTTCAATTTATATTTTTGTATTATCTAATATATAAAGCTGAGTGTATGTGTGTATGTATGTGTGTATATATGTATGTATGTATGTCCGCTAAAGGAATCCGCACCGTCGCATTTACAATCACGAAATGTTGCACAGACGCCTCGTGTGACTCAGAGAACGTACAGGAAAAGTTAACCACGCGCTTTACAGTTACTCTCCAAAAAACCTGCCTCCATTAAAGTAAATGGATCCTTGAACTACTGGTTTTAATAGCAGCTGTGATTGGTTGCTATAGGAACAAAATACATTGTTAGTATAAGAAGCTTATGTGTGAGGTAATATGATGTTGGTGGGGAGATGGAAAGAGACAGAAAGAGACAGACAAACATAGACACAGACAGAGTAAGAGGCAGACAGGGAGAGAGACAGAAGGGGGAAAGAGAAAGACAGAGAGACAGGGAGAGAGACAGAAGGGGGAAAGAGAAAGACAGAGAGACAGGGAAAGAGGCAGACGGGGAAAGAGGCAGACGGGGAAAGAGGCAGACGGGGAAAGAGGCAGACGGGGAAAGAGGCAGACGGGGAAAGAGGCAGACGGGGAAAGAGGCAGACGGGGAAAGAGGCAGACGGGGAAAGAGGCAGACGGGGAAAGAGGCAGACGGGGAAAGAGGTAGACGGGGAAAGAGGTAGACGGGGAAAGAGGCAGACGGGGAAAGAGGCAGACGGGGAAAGAGGCAGACGGGGAAAGAGGCAGACGGGGAAAGAGGCAGACGGGGAAAGAGGCAGACGGGGAAAGAGGCAGACGGGGAAAGAGGCAGACGGGGAAAGAGGCAGACGGGGAAAGAGACAAAGAGACAAACAGAGAGATAGACAGAGAGACAGACAAAGACAGACCTGGAAAAGAGACAGACCTGGAAAAGAGACAGACCTGGAAAAGAGACAGACCTGGAAAGAGACAGACCTGGAAAGAGACAGACCTGGAAAGAGACAGACCTAGAAAGATACAGACGGGCAAAGAGACAGACAGAGACAGGCAGACAAGGAAAGAGACAGGCAGCAAAAGAGACAGAAAGAGAGCCAGACAGAGACGGACAGGGAAAGAGACAGACCGGGGAAAGAGACAGACCGGGGAAAGAGACAGGCAGAGAGATGGGGAAAGATGGGGAAAGAGACAGACGGGGAAAGACAGATGACGAAAGAGACATATAGAGAAAGAGACAGATAGGGAAAGAGATAGCGAGAGACAGACACAGAGAGAGACAAACAGAGAGAGAGAGAGAGACATACGCACACAGACAGACCCAGAGATAGAGAGAGACAGAGAGACTGATACAGAGGCAGACAGAGAGATAGACACAGAGACATAGACACAGACAGACACACAGAGACAGACAGGGAAACAGACAGAGAGACAGACAAACAGACAGAGACTGGGAGAGAGACAGAGACAGTTACTATCCCAGGCAACATCTGGGTATTACAGCTAGTTGGTTATATAATCAACTGTTTTTAAAGAAAGTGCCATGTACTGTTTTAACATATATTTACTTTACACCCAAAGAATAATCCCACCTAGGGGCTTAATAAGATATATCAGTATTAAACCACATAATTCTCTACATAAACCTCTACTGTAGACCTAAATAGAAAAATAAGGGTCCCAGCAACGGGTGACTTATCAGCTGGGATCATCCAAAGAAATCCCAATGCGTTTTCCCCCTATATATTTTTGACTCACCCCAGGGCTATGGGTACTCGGTCCCGGGCCGTATATTTACGGGGAATAGTTCACTGGGTGACCGTTGCCCGGTTCCGTGACCCTGGGGTCGCTTGAAAGGGGTTATGTACATGGTAATGATAATAAAGTTTTTGTCGTGACGCCACTTGCGGGTTGTGGCTATATGGATGGAGACACCGCTGCACAGTCTCTCTGGGGTTGATGTTAATGGCAGCCTGGATGTTGAGCCCCCCCACAAGTAGGGCCATCCCCCAGGGGGGGTAGGTGATGTAGTTAGGCACGGAAAGAAGGTAAGCTACACAAGGGATTGCAGTGTAACTGGTTTCTTTACTTACAGCATTGTTATGTCTGGCAACCCAAAGAAGGCTGGTCCTGACCACTGGTCCCCTTAGTCCCAGTGCCGGTGTGGTGACCTGGTGGTTTCTTTCCCCTGCACCTGTCACTGGTTGGTGGGTCCATATGGCTTGGAGTGTCTGGGGGTAGTCCTCTTGGTAGTCTTTCAGTCTCTGGTCCGTACGGCGCGCAGTTTGAACCCTGTAGCCTCGGTGTTCCGTTTCGGTCTCTGGTTCTACCGTCACTGCTGGTGCCCCCGGACTTTACGGTCAGTGAGGTCCTGGATGGTCCCCTCACTGTGCAGATTTTATCAGGTTTGCCTGGAGCGTTTACCTGACCTAGGGCTCTGTACCCTGTCGGTGCTATTGTTCCGGGAGTAATTTGCTGTACTCCACCGGCAACAACACACCTGGGCCCACAGGTCCCTGCTACACTCTCCCGTCAGTACAGCTACATCCGTCTCCTCTCACTTCCACTTATTGACTGTTCGATCCCTCCTCCCTGGCTGTCATCTAGTTAACTGGATCGGTTCCACCACTAGGTGACCATCCATTGGGTCCAACCCTAGTCTGTCACCAGTCCTTGGGGAAGGGAAAAGCAGGGATTATAATGTGTTTTGGTGTTACCGGCACTGGTCTTCTGCGTCCCTGGAGGTAGGCCCTGCATCTTTGACAGGATGCAGTACCTTGTAGCTCCTGATGGCTTCAGGGGCGCTACATTTTCTCTAGGGGTTCATCAAGGAAAATTCAAAGGACTTAATAATCCCTCCAGCAACCATAAAGGCCATCTTGAATATGCTTTTAAGTCCAAAAGAGGCAAATGTCACTAGTTCAGTGTGGAGTCTGCGGGTCGGTGGTGCAGTGACTGAGCGCCTCACATCCAAGGATATATGCACCACACACACACACACACACACACACACACACACGTGTTGGTTGCCTGGAGAGTAACGCGGTTATATATAGGGGGGAAACACGTCAGGATTTCTCTTGATGATCCCAGCAGATAAGTCACCCTTTGCTGGGACCCTTATTTTTCTATTTAGGACTAAAGAGTGTTGCTGATTTATGTGGTTTAATACTGATATATCTTATTAAGCCCCTAGGTGGGATTATTCTTTGGGTGTTTTCCCTGGTGTTTATCATTAGTGGATACCTTTTTGTTTATGGTATATCAATTGATAGGAACTACTACTCATAATTGGTATATTGACCTAAAACGACTTGGCACTTTATATTGTTTCTTGGTGATGGGGGCCTATCTGTAGCAATCATTTTTTTTAGGGATAAAATAGGGACAGTTGACAAGGAGCAGTATGGTGTACCTCCGTTGGTAGGTAGGTGAAAGGGAGGGAACAACTAGTCTTTGGCTAGCCCATCCCCTGTGACCACCTTATAGCAATCTAGCTAATTTGTCTGTTGACTGATATCTAATTCATAGCCCACTATCCATTCACTAAGTTTTGCCCTCTTTTGCACTCACCTCACGTGACATTGTCTGAAATAATAGTGAATCATCTAATCTACATAATTTTATTATTAAATTTTTAACAAGTAAATGAATAAATACAGTTTTTAGGAGTTTTTTCTGTGGTCTCAAAAACACCATTTTGCTGTAGTCTAGAGCTGTGCTTTGTACTACGATTTCCCTCTATAACCACTCGCACAGTGTTATTCAATGAGCTGTAACAGGAGAGCGACAGGAGTGGCAAGTGGTGACTGGGTTGTGACAGAAGCTGCAGCAACAGTGAGTATAAGTTGGGCAGCCTGACACTGCACTACTAATACCAGGTTACTGGGCTGTTCTTGCTGCTGGAAGAAGATACCGCCATAGCCAGCTGAGATGCAGCGGTAACTTCTTCCAGCGGTGAGCACAGCGCAGTAACCTGGTATTAGTAGTGCAATGTCAGGCTGCCGACCTGTGCTGAACACCACTGTCACCGCAGTGGTCAAAGCACATCAGTGTCATCCAAAAAATATGCAGATAGGGAATTTAGATTGTGAGCCCCAATGGGGACAGTGTTCCTTATGTATGTAAAGCGCTGCGGAATATGTTAGCGCTATATAAAAATAAAGATTTATTATTTATTATTTTACTGACTCAGCTCTGCTCAGTCAGTAATGCCTCATTCAGCTGTCTCTGTATGCAAGGATGTCTGAATGAGGCTTTACTGCTGCGGCTGCAAAATGCATCAGACTTCTGTGTGTTCAGATGCAACAGTAACGCCTCATTCAGACATCCCTACTTTATAAACATCATCTGAATGAGGGGATAAACTGACTAGCAGAGCCATGCATATAATCCCATCATGTGTGATACACTTTCGCTCAGTCATGCATGTAATCCCATCATGTGTGATACTGTCTCATGAGCCATGCATCTAATCCCATCCTGTGTGATACGGTTCATGTATCTTTAACGAGGTGCACGTGTCTAAATGAATTTGGCGCATCTTACTCCCGCTCTCCTCCACCGCTCCCTTCATACAAAACACAAGACTTAATGAATCAGGTCCCAATTGTCTAATGTTGCATCTAAAGTAATCATATTTTTAATAGATGGAAATGGTAAAACGACATTAAAATTTTAAGTGGAGTCAATTTTCTCGTCTTTTTTTCGCATACAGCAATTGTCTTTCACAGGCGCATTTATTTCATCCTCACTATGAGATTGTCAAGAATACGGTACTTCATTCATCCCATTAATTCAGATTCCTGTTACTAGAGGCACTGGATCACAAGGGTCACTCAGCTCCAGGGGAGACACTACGACTAGATCCTGCAATAGTTTTTATGTAGTCTAATTTGAAAATGTTATTTTTATTTTTTTCTGAAAAAAAAAAAAAGTTTAAAGTAAACAAAATGTTCCAATCCTAATGGAAGCAAACACTATTAATCACCTCACAGATGCCTTTTCAGCTACTTAGCAGAGGTCTTCATTTTTTTGAGGTCTCGTGAATAGTGCACAGCATTTATTTGCAGAGGTCAATGCAAACAAAACTGTGCGGGTTGCAAAATGTAGTGACAACAATATGCTCCTAAACCACTCTCCTGAAAAAAAAACAGAAGACACAGCCATATGTAGCAAATGACCATACTGGCCAAAATAATTACTTTATAGTTGCCATTTCTGGAAAAAGAAAGTATTCAGAATGCCCCTAGGAGTTAAGAGGAAATAGATTTGTTTGTGAGTTTTTCAGATTTACAAAAATATAATACAGAGATTTTAAAGGGAACCTGACATAAGATTAATTCTCTCCGAGCCACTGGCAACATAAATCAGACACTGGTTGCGTTATTGCATGTTTTAACTTGGATGACTAGTCCTAGAATTGTCCCTGGTTGCTTCTCCCTGCCACAATGTCAAGGGATATTTAATAACAGAACATGGGCTCCTAACTGGCCTTCAGATTCAAAATCCTGCACTGTCCCTTATCTCGGAGGTAGGCTTGATGGTAGCCAGGTCCAAGCCCCCAGTGTGACCCTAACTCCTGTCTGAGCCACTGGCAACTTGAATCAGACACTGGTTGCATTATTGCATGATTTAGTCCAAGAATGGTCCCTGGTGGCTTATCCCTGTCCTAATCACTTTGACTGACAAGTCTTTCCCTATATGTGTGTATAAAAAGATGCAATAGCTCATATGTGGCGCTTCTAATATATCCAGCCTTGATAAGGTCGGCCTAGGTATATTATTTTTTTTTTAAAAAAAAACCAAACATATGTGTGTATATAATAAAACAACGTGTTTTGGCTCTATTAATAGAGCCTTCTTCAGGTTAAAACATGTAAAACAATGTGCACCTCAGTGCTATAACAAAGTCAACATTTGGACTTGGACTTTGGAGTCGGACTTGTTGGGATCCCAAATGTGGACTTAGTTATAGCACTGGAATAAAGGAATAAAATGCAAAGTACCAGAAATGAGAGAATCAATTCTTAGGACTCTGAAGGTCTAACAGCCAGGTCAGTAATCTCAGACCACCAAACGACAGGCCTATTTAATGCAATGTCATTATTGCAGCTTGATGTATAGTACATCACTCCAGCCTGGCTGGGAATGCTAGGAGGCAAGATGAGAATCACAAGCCTCTTGTCCAGCGGTCACAGATTACTGACCTTGCTGATGGACCCTCAGAGTCCTGCGTATCAATTTTCCCATCTCTACTAAATACCTACATCATATAAGATGGCTTAATGTGGGCAAAACGCTAACCTTAAAGTAATCCTGGTATGGAAAAGGAACCCTGACTTGCAACAAGTGACTTACTGTTACAGTTGATACAGAGGCTTACCGCCAATGGAGGCAGAACACGCAGCTACTATGGGGCCCGTGAGTCGGTGGGTCCCATTGCCAAATAATATATTTGAAAAAACACTCCCCAACTCTTTCCCTGGTTCAACAATTTATTATTAAAAAATATAAAGCCATTCCTGGTAGTAGTCCAAGGATTGCAACGTAGTCCAAAAATGGCAACCTGAAAGACATAAAAACATATAGTGCATTGTGTACCAATTTATTAGAAAGCAAAGTTCCCAGCTGCAACTTAGTCTAGCGGTTCCCACGACATTCCTCAATTCCTCTCGACTCCATAGCCTTTGATAAGCATTACGTCCCGATGCACGCTGAACTCTGTATGACCCCGGGACTGTGATGATGTCAGTAACATCATCGCTCATCATAATCACGGGGTTATACTGCGCTCTGTGTGACCTGGTGACTGTCACTCATCACAGTCACTGGGTGACGCAGAGCATAGCATGAACCGGCGATGCTTATGAGCGGTGACATTACTGATGTTACCTCAGAACGAGCCTTCATAGCCCTTCATTGTCGCAATCGAGGAACGTCGTGGGAACCGCTGGACTACGTCAGAGCTGGGAATTTTGCTTTCTAATAAATTGGTGAACGAGGGACTGTCTCTTGTCTTTATTTTTTTAATTCTCTCTTTTTAGGTCTCTCATGTTGTCATTTGTGGACTACGTTACAATCTGTGGACTACTTTGGACCAGCATGGCTTTTTTTATATAATAAGTTGGTGAACCTGGAAAAGAATTTGGGATTTTTTTTTTTTTTTAAATATTTTTGGGTGTGTTATTCTCTCTTTACACATACTGGGTTATTAATGGGAGACACACCTCTCCATTACCAACCCCTGGGCTTGATGCCAGCTGACACTACACAGCTGACATCAACCCCCAAAAATATTTTCCCATTTGTCAACGCACCAAGACAATCGGGAAGAGCCGAAGTGAAGCGCCAGATTAAGTGCATCTAATGTGATGTGTCACTTCAAGGGGCTGGTATTTTGAGCCTGGATAAGGCCCAATAACCATAGACTTTCCCAGCCTGATAATATCAGCCTGCAGCTGTCTGCTTTTTTTTTGCGGGTTATCAAAAATGGAGGGGACCCATGTTGTTTTTTTCAATTATTTATTTGGCTAATAACTATAAAATCTGTTTATTTATCCATCCATTTGTCTATCGATTAGCTATCTATCATTTATCTGTCATGACAGTGCGGAATGATGCCCGGTATGCGGGGCAAAGGAAGGTAAAAATGTACAAAGGGGGGCCCTGAGGATATGGAGAGGTGGTATGGGTGACCCATAAACACTCACCCGAGACTGAACCCTGCACTCCCTATCGTCCCTAGATAGGTCCTTCCCCCTGTGTGCCATCACATGCCTAAACCTTTACTGACTCTGGGTTAGTGAGCTGGGCAGCAAGACACTAGTCTTAGTACTATCATAAGACAACCCTGGGAGAGGTAAAAACAAATAAGAATAAAAAAAACAAACCCAAAACTCGACAGCTTCCACAAGAACAAATTCTGGGAAGTCAGCATAGAAGGATTGTAACTGGCACATGAGAGAGTAAAGAGTGGCAGCAAGGTGTAGCAGCTGAGATTAGAGTTATATGAAATCTCAGCAGGATCAGAAAGGAATTCGTAACTCCTTCAACACCAAATGGCACGCAGATAGTACACGGATGACACATACAGCCACACAGATGGTCAAAATGTAACGTTGCCACACATGCTTTATATAAACTTATGCATGAAGGGGTCCTTAGGAAGAGCGTAAGAATTGAAGGCTACTTCACATTTTCAAGCAGGCTGAAAAATTCTCACTTTTCTATTGTACCAGTTGTTCTCCAACAAGGGACTATGGGTACACTTTTCTTGTGCTCCTATTTATAGCTCACAATTTCAAAGAGTAGTTATAGAAAACCTGTCAGGTAAAAAAAACTGAATTAACCTTCAGGTATGGGGTTACTCTGTTTTAATTTTCATACACTAGCTAAATAAAGATCCTTAAAAGGTTACTCATTAAATAATTTATAACAAATTAAAGGTGGGGTAATTTTCATTATGAGTAGGCCTTCTCTCCTCTATTGACCTCTTGAAAGATATAAAAAAAACCCATCATATAATTAAATACAGTGGAACCTTGGTTAACAAGAACAATCCGTTTTGGGACTGTGCTTGTTAGCAAGTTACTCGTTCAGCAAAGCAAGATTTCCCATAGGAAATCATTGCAATGTAGACAATTCGTTCCACAACTTGTTAAATGTCCCATCCTGGTCCCCTATTCTGTCATTCCACACATGCACAAACACGTACAAACACACACAAACTCACACAAACACGCACGCACGCACGCAAGCACACACACATATTATGCTCACCTTACCTTCCATTCCATCACCGGTCTCCTGGGACTTGCTGTTCGCTAGTACGGGCTATGTATCTGGTAACCATCGCGACGAGGGCAGAACTTCCGCACCCAGAGTGCTGACGTCAAAGGCAGGAGCCGCTTGCCTCTGATTGGTTGATTGGTTAGCACACTGCCTTTGAGTAGCGTCTGACAGCCGAAGTTCCTGCCTTGTCGCCATGCTTGCTAATAAACATCCTGGAGCGGCGAACTACAGGACCCAAGAGGCCGGCGATGGAACTGAAGGTAGACATATTATGCTCACCTTACCTTCCGTTCCATCGCCGGCCTCCTGGGTCTTGAAGTTCGCTGCGAGGATTCCTCCCTTGTCGAGATGAGCCGGCGAACTACAAGAACCATGAGGCTGGCGATGTAATGGAAGGTAAGGTGAGCATAATACTGTATGTGTGTTCGTGCATGTTTGTTTGTGTGTGTTTTGTGCATGCTTGTGTGTGTTTGTGTGGACTGCAAGAGCGCGGTGGATGTACGGAACCGGAAGTGTGTGCGGTGAGTATTTTGCTTGTACAGCAAAGCTTTCTCGTAAACCAAGTTACAAATTTACAGAAAGCTTTGCTTGTTAAGGGAAAACTGGGTTACTCGTTAAGCGAGGTTCCACTGTACGGACACTCAGTGTGCAAACTAAGTCAAGGTACTCTAGATCTGCCTTAAGGATCTTCATATTATTGGCCAGTAGTTATGTCTATTGCAGGCCTTATAAATGTTTCTTCATCATCCTTGACCTCAATACTTCTCGCTACTATGCTACATTGTAGTTTACAAAGATGAAAGGTATTTTCTAAAAGATATTTATAAATAAGTGCTTCTTGCTGTTGTGCAAATGGAACAAAAACAGGTAGAAGTGATAGGCAATTAGAAAGACAACCCCTATAAAGGAACGGTTCTGCTGGTGGTGACCACAGACCATTTCTCTGTTCTCATCCTTTTTGGCTGTTTTGGACACTTTTGCATTTTATCATTGCTCTCACCTTTAGAGGAAGTGTGACGCCCTGGCAAAACCAGGTTGTCACAGAGACTGCACAAATCTACTAAGTGCAGGACTCCATCCTCCTTGGCATACCAACACAACACCACACACAGGTAACACCAGCCACAAAAGCCTAGTCACCCCCCCGGGACAATAGGGACACACCAGTGGGCGGGAGCAGGTGGATGGAGATGCCCACCTAGGGGTCCTGAGGCGTCAGGGGAGGGAACACAGCAGATGAGTCTGGACAGTGGAAGTGAGAGGAGTGTGGAGTGAAGTGGAAGTCAGGGGTTGGAGCCCCTGGACTACCTCAGCTGACTAGGTGGCAGACGGCAGAGCAGGGCCACAGGCGACGTAGATTCGGTCACAGGAGACCTTAAGGGGACCGGGGCAGGGTTGTAGCCCGCCGGTGCCGACCGCGGGAATCCGGTCCGGAGGCCGTGCACAGTCGGGGTACCTGGACCCCAGGGCAAGGACCGCTTCAACCTCCTTATCAATTAGCCAGCAGGGGACAAGGTTCCAGATTTTGTCCCACGAGTAGCCCAGAGAGAAAAACGGAAGCCCAACGAGGGGGGATAGGGTGTCCGCCAGAACCCACAGAGATCCCACGGGTCAGATTTTGCGGGCAACGGCTCCCACAGTACATAACACAGGGAGCGGACTTCTCCCGTTTTATGCGGATTAAGTCACCACACAAGAAACTACAAGTGCAGGAGGAAGGGCCCCTGCCCTGTCAGCCCGTGTGCGGGACCAAGCACACCCCTCCAGAGGTTCCCGGCATCCGGCCTTGGTTTACAATACGGACTGTGTAATTTATTACCATAGTGAGTACACCGGTACCATCTGGTCCATTCCTAAAGACTGCTCCCTGCAACCCCGCACCATCCTCCGGGCCCCGGGACCACACCTCCCCTACACGTGGAGGGGATTCCACCTTGCTGCTCCGCTCTATCAGCCCCGGGCACACCCATACCAAGGCAGCGGCGGTGTCACCAATCACCACCACAACCCACGGGTGGCGTCGCTGACAAACTCTTCCCCTGTAAATACCCCCTTTTTTATTGTTATGGGTGACGGGCAGCTGCACGAGCCCCAGATCCGGCTGCCACTCAAGCCCCAGCCACAATCCCGGATTCGAGCGCCTCGGGTAGCCTTCCCTGATGTGGTCAGTCACCCCCTGCCTGCGACAGAAGCATGCAGTGGTGTTTACAACCCACAGAGGTTGCTCAGGTAGTACAGATCATCCAGGATGGCAAATCAATGCGGGCTTTGGCAAGAAAGTTACCTGTGTCTATCAGCACAGTGTCCAGAGCATGGAGCAGATACCAGGAGACAGGCCAGTACACCAGGAGACATGGAGGGGGCCGCAGGAGGGACGCTACCTCCTCCTTTGTGCAAGGAGGAACAGGAAGAGTAGTGCCAGAGCTCTGCAAAATGACCTCTAGCAGGCCACTAATATCCATGTGTCTGCTCAAGCTGTCAGAAACAGACTCCATGAGGGTGGATTGAGGGTCTGACATCCATTAATGGGTGTTGTGCTTATGTAATGGGCGTCACGGAGCAGGCAGCGGTAGTTGTGAATTCACGGGTCAACAGGCCGCAGCGCAGCTGCTCAGTAACCCCTTCCCTTGCGGTCGCTGCGTTACTAAAAGGATGGCTTCTGTACAGTCCACTCTTTGCTCCACTTTTACACCGAGTCAGTAAACAGCACATGATGGTATACTTTTCAACCAAGGAAACTTTACTTCTGGTGTCAGCAACAAGTATAGCATTTCTCTTCTCCATTGCATCTATAGTATCAATCTTCTTTTGCACTATCGGGGCACCATTTGTGGTCTCATAGGGGTTTCCTCCAGACTCCATCTCACAATGCGTTTTCGTGGTCGACCACTTTCCAGCACCTGGGCTCCATAGGACACCGCTAGGCCCCTCATCTCCCCCATCTGACGTCACACTAGCACGGACAGAATCAAATAGTCTTTTTGGCCTTCGATCCCACCAACAGGGATTGCTTGTGCATTGGAAGGGCTGTGTATGACAGCACTCCTCCGTTCGTGCTTAGGCCAGGACCAAGACATACCCTACTCCTGAGGGAGCAACTGATCTTCGATTTTGCAGAGGGTTTCCTTAGGTATTTGTATCCAGGCAAATGTACGCCTCCCCGACAGACTGGACTGTACCCCTTTTCTTGGGACACAGGTAGACAATCCTCTATGTGCAGGATCCCGCGTGTCCACGATCGTAGGGGAGACCCTTAGGGTCCACAAATTTAGTAAATAGATGTGGGCTTCCTTTCAATATCTCCTCCTGGGGACTCTCCTACCACTCTTGCTTTCTACTCTGCATTTTATAATCTGCTCTCCTTCTCTTCTTTAACCGTTAGTCTGCCTACGCAGGTGCCAGGACTGCTGTCCCTGAGCCACACTGCCACCTGGTGGCGACTTACACAAAATACCATACATCGTTATACATCAGACATTAAACCTTCAGTGTGCCGGCTACTTCTGCAGGGGTGGGCAAAGCCCTGACCCCCCTTACATTTACAGCCCAACACTGTGCAGGGAGACTGGCATTTGACAGAGAACACCAAGATTGGTAGATTCTACATTGTCGCCCTGTGCTCTTCACGGATGAGAGCAGGTTCACACTGAGCACACGTGACAGACCTGACAGAGTCTGGAGACACCTTGGACAATGTTTTGCTGCCTGCAGCATTCTCCAGGATGCCCAGTTTGGAAATGGGTCAGAAATGGTGTGGGGAGGCATTTCTTTGGAGGGCCGCACAGCCCTCCATGTGCTAGCCAGAGGTACATTGACTGCCATTAGGTACTGGGATGGGATCCTCAGACCCATTGGGAGAACATATGGAGATGCAGTGAGCCTTGGGTTTCTTCTGATGCATGAAAATGCTAGACCTCATGTGGCTCAAGTGTGTCAGCAGTTCCTACATGATGAAGGCATTGTCATACTATGGACTGGCTTGTCCATTCTCTAGACCTGAATCCAATTGAGCACATCTGGGACACCTTGTCTCATTTCATCAACCAACGCCACGTTGTACCCACACTGTCCAGGAGTTGACTGATGCTTTAATCCAGGTCTGGGAGGAGATCCCTCAGAAGAACATCTGCGACCTGATCATGAGCATGCCCAGGCATTGTAGGGAGGTCACACAGGTACGTTGAGGCCAGCACGTACACACTGCTGAGCCTCATTTCCTTGTCTTGAAGCATTTTCACTGAAGTTGGATCAGCCTGTAATTTGATTTTCTAATTTGATTTTGAATATCATTCCAAATCCAGACCTCCATGGGATATTAATTTTGATTTCCATTGATCATTTGTATGTTTTATTGGCCTAAACCAGGGGTGGGGAACCTCCGGCCCGCGGGCCGTATACGGCCCGTGACGACATTTTATGCGGCCCCCGGGCACATTCCCGGGGACCATTGTGCTTTGGTGGCAGCCGCACTTTTCCCGGCTGCCGGCCCTTTAAATCCCACTGCCTGATGCCCTGTGGGTAGATGCTAGAATGTATGGGCTCTCTCCAGATCCTGACTTCCAGGACCTGACTGCAGCCCATACATTCTAGGCTTATCCCCGGCCTGTGTGCTCTGGTGGGCGGGTAAGCAGCACGCTGCGATAAAGTCACACAGAAGAGCTGCAGCAGGTTTACCAGCCTCCCGGACCTGCTGTGTGTGTGTGTGTGACTCTCCCTCCCCCTCACTGCGAGTACTCAACCCATCGCTGCCCCCCCCGCTCAGTGGTGTGTACCCCCTCGTACTGTGTGTACCCCCCAATGCTGTGTGTACCCCCTCGTGCTGTATGTACCCCCCAATGCTGTATGTACCCCCTAGTGCAGTGTGTACCCCCTAGTGCAGTGTGTACCCCCTAGTACAGTGAGTACCCCCTAATGCTGTGTGTACCCCTTAATGCTGTGTGTACCCCCTAATGCTGTGTGTACCCCTTAATGCTGTGTGTACCCCTTAATGCTGTGTGTACCCCTTAATGCTGTGTGTACCCCCTCGTGCTGTGTACCCCCTCGTGCTGTGTGTACCCCCTCGTGCTGTGTATACCCCCTCGTGCTGTGTATACCCCCTCGTGCTGTGTACCTCCTAGTACAGTGTGTATCCCCCAGTGCTGTATGTACCCCCTAGTGCTGTGTGTACCCCCTCGTGCTGTATGTACCCCCCAATGCTGTGTGTACCCCCTAGTGCAGTGTGTACCCCCTAGTGCAGTGTGTACCCCCTAGTGCAGTGTGTACCCCCTAGTACAGTGAGTATTCCCTAATGCTGTGTGTACCCCCTAATGCTGTGTGTACCCCCTAATGCTGTGTGTACCCCTTAATGCCGTGTGTACTCCCTTGTGCTGTGTACTCCCTTGTGCTGTGTACCCCTTAATGCTGTGTGTACCCCCTCGTGCTGTGTACCCCCTCGTGCTGTGTGTACCCCCTCGTGCTGTGTGTACCCCCTCGTGCTGTGTGTACCCCCTCGTGCTGTGTGTACCCCCTCGTGCTGTGTGTACCCCCTCGTGCTGTGTGTACCCCCTCGTGCTGTGTGTACCCCCTCGTGCTGTGTATACCCCCTCGTGCTGTGTATACCCCCTCATGCTGTGTACCTCCTAGTACAGTGTGTACCCCCTAGTGCTGTATGTACCCCCCAATGCTGTGTGTACCCCCCAATGCTGTGTGTACCCCCTAGTGCAGTGTGTACCCCCTAGTGCAGTGTACCCCCTAGTGCAGTGTACCCCCTAGTGCAGTGTACCCCCTAGTGCAGTGTGTACCCCTAGTACAGTGAGTATTCCCTAATGCTGTGTGTACCCCCTAATGCTGTGTGTACCCCCTAATGCTGTGTGTACCCCTTAATGCCGTGTGTACTCCCTTGTGCTGTGTACTCCCTTGTGCTGTGTACCCCTTAATGCTGTGTGTACCCCCTCGTGCTGTGTACCCCCTCGTGCTGTGTACCCCCTCGTGCTGTGTGTACCCCCTCGTGCTGTGTGTACCCCCTCGTGCTGTGTGTACCCCCTCGTGCTGTGTACCTCCTAGTACAGTGTGTACCCCCAGGTGCTGTGTGTACCCCCTAGTGCTGTGTGTACCCCCTAATGCTGTGTACACCACAGTGCTGTGTACCCCCTCAGCGCGGTGTAACCCCTCACTGCTGTCCGTGCCCCCCCTAGTGCTGTCTGTACCCCCTGGGTGATGTCTATGCCCCCCCACCAGTGCTGTCCGCACCACCTAATGCTGTCCATGCTGCCACCAGTGCTGTCCATGCCACGGTGAGTGCTGTCTGTGCCCCCCTTATGCTGTCCATGCTCCCCAGTGCTGTGTGCCACCCCTCAGTGCTCTTAACTCGCTACTGCTGTCTGTACCCTCCCACTGCTTTCTATGCTCCCCAGTCCGTGCTCTCCTGTTGATGTCTATGTTCCCCCAGACCTGTCTGTCTCCCTCGTGCTGCCACCCAGTGCAGTCCGTGCTGCCACCCAGTGCAGTCCGTGCTGCCACCCAGTGCAGTCCGTGCTGCCACCCAGTGCAGTGCGTGCTGCCACCCAGTGCTGTGCGTGTCCCCAGTAATGCCTGTGCCACCGCCAGGGCTGTCCATGCCCCCTACTGATGTATATGCCCCAGCCCCTCCTGTGATGTATATGCCCCATCCCCTCCTGTGATGTATATGCCCCAGCCCCTCCTGTGATGTGTACTCCCAGTGTCTCCTGTAATTTATGCGCCCCGGCCCCTCCTGTGATGTGTATGCCCCCAGCATCTCCAGACAGAGACAAACCTGGAAAAGAAGCTGTGAGAAACAAGATGATCAATATCACCGAACATCACAATCGTACCAAAGAGAAGCAGCTCCGGCCACCACAATAGGGGTGAGTTAATTAATCGTTTGACCAAATATAGCAGGGTTATTTTTCAGGTTGATAATGTTGTGCGGCCCCCAAAGGTTAGTAGGAAATTCCAAATGGCCCCCGGCAGTAAAAAGGTTCCCCACCCCTGGCCTAAACTCATTCCACTATGTAATTAATAAACCTTTAAATCTGAAATATTTCATTCAATGAGGTCTAGGATGTGGTAGGTTAGTGTTCCCTTTAATTTTTTTTTTAGCAGACATACAGTTGTGTTCAAAATCATATCAGTGTGTACAAAAACATGAGGTAAGCCCAAAATCTTTATAATAGTTCTTATTTTCATGCATTTGGAACATTGCACACTGTTTTTAAAATCAAAACATGTAGAAAAATGTGTATAATTTTTAACTACTTAACAAAAAAATAACAAAAAATGAACATTGGGCTGTTCAAAAAAATAAAGTGTTTGCATTTGTCTTTACAAACTCAAAATCTGTCCTCTTGTTATTTAGGATTTCACATTCCTGTGAATCACTCATCTAATATTTAGTTGTATAACCACATTTTTTTAGAACTGCTTCACATCTTTGTTGCATAGAGTCAACCAACTTCTGGTACCTGTCAACTCTTATTCCAGTTCAGAATGCTTTGACTATATCTCACACTTTATTTGCATTTGTTGGCTTTGCCTCAGAAACGACGTTTTTGGTGTCACCCCACTTGTATGATCAAGGTCTGGGGATTGGACTGGCCACTCTATAACCTCAATTTTGCTGGACTGGAACCAAGATTTTGTTCGTTTACTGGTATGTTTAGGGTTATTGTCTTGTTGAAACAGACATTTCTAGGGCATTTCCTCTTCAGCGTAAGGCAACAAGACCTCTTTAAGTATTTGGATATATGCAATCTGGTCCATTATCCCTGGTAAATAGGCCCACACTATAGTAAAGAAACATGCCCATATCACGATGCTTGCACCACCATGCTTTACGGGCTTCAGAGTGTCCTGTGGCTTGAATTCAGAGTTTGGGGGTCATCTAAAAAATTGTCTTGGACTCAAAGAACAATTTTACTTTCATCAGTCCACAAAATGTTTCTCCATTTCTCTTTAAGCCATTTCATGTGTTCTTTGGCAAATTGTATCCGCTTCAGGACATGTCTTTTTTTTACCAGTGGTACTTATCGGGGACTTCTTCCTAATTGATTATCTTCACACAGGCGTCTTCTAACTGGTAAAGAACTCACAGGTAACTTGAGACTGTCTTTAATCATTCTGGAGCTGATCATTGGCTGAGCCTTTACCTTTCTGGCTAGTTTTCTATCCATTCGAATGGTCGTCTTCCATTTTCTTCCGCGTCTCTCTGTTTTTGCTTTCCATTTTATAGCATTGGAGATCATTTTTGCTGAACAGTCGATCATTGTCTGCACTTCTTTTAAAAGTTGATCAGATAGGGTAAAGCGTATAATCAAGGTACGCTGTTCTGAACAATGTCTGGAATGACACATATTTCCCAGGCTTTCAAGGAGAAATGCATGTACAATATTTGCTGGATTCATCCTTAAATAAGGGCCACCTGATTCACGTCTGTTTATTCATAGAATGATTGACCTCACTAATGTAACTCCACCCCGATATTATTTAAACACCCCTTTTTCCATTAATTATTCAAATACACAGACACAAAAACCTGCAGATCATGAATGTGGAGTCTAGTGGTTTTCTAAGAATCTTCTGCACCAATTAGTACATTTTTGACATATGGTAATATATTTTATATCAAAAACAGTGAATAATCTGGATAGTCATATTGGACTGCTATTATTTTGAACACCTCGATCAGGGTTTGGGGCGTTGCGGTCTCTCGCTTTGTTCTCCCTGCGGAGAATGCAGGTGACTCCGCAGCAAACAATTGACATGCTTGTGGCTCGGAAAGCTGCACTACAGGTCAGTTTACGCTGCGGGAAAAACAAGGACAGTGGGCACAGGACTTCTATAAATCCAATCCATTGTGCTTATATTGTACAATGCAGCATTTTGGACACAGCTGAAACATGCTGCATCCAAAACACTGTGAACCCTGATCATAGGCACTGTAACGCCTGCCTGGATCCACAGACTCAGACGGGCTGTAATGGACAGGCTAGAGGGAAGCCACTCACCAAGCAGGACCCCCAGAACCCTGAGAGTAGTCGTCAGGCAAGGTCAAACCAGGAATTACGGAACAGGGACAGAATCGGCAGGCAAGGACGTAATCAGAAAC